>NW_026058405.1:0-35587 GCF_023721935.1 Panthera uncia
CAAACTGCAGTGCAGTATCTCTCAAGTTGTCTCCGTCCAGAATAGATCGTGGGATCCATATTCCACTTTGGAGCCACCCATGAAAATAAAAGGGGGCGGGGGCAGGAAACCGACACAAACCACCAAACAAAATACGTGTGACCAGTTGTATTGTTTCTAGAAAGGTTTTAACAATAAAGTGATGGGGAAAATACTTTCAGAGGAGCGTTTATCTCACTGACACTACCAAAAGTCACTCAGGCTCTTTTCATGTGGAGAATTGGCTTATGTCTGAAATAAAACTGAAGTGAAACTACCCAAAATGGGAGTAAATAACCAGTTACTTTCAATGTTGAATTTTGAGGTTAAATTATTAGTGGCACTCACAGAAACACTTCTGCAAAGTTTTCAGTGTAATTGCTTTAAAGGAAAAGTTCCAAATGATATAGTCTCTGCACAGATATTATGGACATCATTCCAAGGCAAAAATGTGGTTTTGCTTTTGCATTACATACCTATGTAGTATACCAATAAAAGTCTGACAGATATGTCCAGATGAAGCATATTTCTCTGGCTATGCACAGAATTTCATCATAAATATATAATGCTTTTAAAGATGACACAATCACACATGGAATGATGTTAATCTTAATATAACTAAGTTTACGTTTTGCATCAGGGCACAGAGCAAAGAAAAAAAAACCCTGAAATTGGAATATGTTATCTCCTAAAAGCCTATTTGAGTTACTTAAACATCAAAATTGTTAGCAGTCAATCATATGGAGAAAGTGATTCCATTAACAACAGAAGAAAACATCTATCAGGGAACAATATACAATATGGTTATTCTTTTTTGGATTTGCAAACCACTTTTATTTCCATTTCGTTCCCAGCTTATTTTCATATCAGTATTTCAATAGCATATGTTTTACATATGCGGATCTATACAAAATTTAACAAGCTTTTAAAATATTTTCATCATTTATTCATAAAACCAACATGTCTCCAGGGGAAAAATGGCTTTATGAGATTTCTAGCAGAATGCATTTCACCTCAAGGTGCCCAATTCAGATTTATACACACACACTATTAATTTCAGAAACAAGTGTGGCAAACTAATGATTATTCAGAAATTTATAAGTAAAATTAATCTGTGCAGTTTGTATCCAAAAAAAGAAAAGCATTGACATCAGCATGAAGACTAATCATCAAAATGGAGCAGAAAAACTTATACAGAAACTGACCAGGCTGACCCTGATCTGTGAGGGCTCTGAGGCCACATGCTGAGATCTTTCAGCAGCAACAAATAAACTTTTTACATAAATACAAGACAAAAGGAACCACCAGCACCACCACCGCCACAAAAAATAAATAAATAAAGGAGTGAGCGAAAAAGAACAATCTTTCTCAGCTGGGCAAACTTCCAACTACCACCCAGGCTGCTGGATGCTTGTGATCAGAGACACGTGCAAACATGCAAACCCCCATGCACGTATCAGAAGAATGAATTAAATAAAAACTCTGCGGAACAAGAGAAAATACCATAGTCTTTCTCTCAAGTAGAGTCTTACATTTAATGGGTTCTTACACCAGAGCAAGAATGATATGTTATTATTAGAACTCCAAATATCCTCTATCCTTAGACAAGGCTAATCTTTATGAGGGAAAAGAAGCATCATCCTGCATATTAGGGAGTTTTCCCCAAAGCATAATAGGTACCTATGTGCTAGAAGAGACGAAGCCAGGATAAAGAAAGAGGGGAAGAGTAGGTTCCCACCTGGAATTCTAAGGTGGAATTTCCATCAGTCAAGAGTCTCTGTACCAAAGACTAGCTTCCCTGATGGTCCCTACAAATGCCTGACACCCAGTCTCAGAACTAACATCCTCTGCTCACTTTAATAAGGCTCCTAAATTATAATTATAAAATCTCAAAAACTAAGATATTGATGAACTTAGCTATGATAACACCCTCTTTAGGAGAAAAAGGGGAAAAATACTCAGTGGGTCCATATGGAACCACTCAAAAGAAAAAATTGTTAATTCTTACCGAATTTTAATAATAGGGTAACTATAGTCTCATGTAAACACTGAAAGGCAACTAAAATATTTTTATTGCCATGTAATTGACATTAAAAATGTAAAGTTTTAAAGACAAATTGATCATTTATGTAAAAATCCAAAAATATTCTATAAAATTCAAATAGCTAAAATGTAATATATTATTCAAAAGTACTATTCTCTTTGATAACCTAGTGACACATCAGAAGTGAGACTTGTAAAATATAAAAGTTAATTGCTTTTATAACTGTAAACACACTTTACTATGTATTTGTTTGATATCTATAAATAAAAATACTTTCTCAGTTTAAACTCTGTATACAAAATATCATCTTGGTAATACACCTTACATCTCCACTGGCCATTTCTATTTTTACCAAGCACCTCTTTGATACATTGTGTCTTATAATCCTTCAATCATTAAAACAAAAAAACAGAGGCCTCCAATGAAAGCAGTACATCACCAGAGAGACTTAATAAATTGGATAATGAAATTTGAAGTAGTCGACATCTTGCCAGTCTAAACGAGTGTGCAAATAAATTGTGCACTAATCCTCAAGAGGTAGGAGGAACATAATACTGCCAATGCCTGTAACAACCAACACTGAATATGCTAAGATTCTCCCACTGAATAAGCCACGTCTCAAACATGGACAGGCAGTTCCACGAGGAAGCAAAGGTTACAGAACCAGAGAGAAGCACAGGAAAACTCAATAATGGAATCAATAAAATCTAAATCTAAATTACTTAATAAAAACCACATTCCATTGCCAAAGTGAAAAGAGCTACATGTATATATGATTTTGGCCAAAACGTTCAAAGGTTAGGATAATTAAGAAACTTTTTATGTTTAGAAACTGTATTTCATTTAATTTATTAAAAGATGACTGACTTATTTAGTAATTTCATCAAGGCAATAAGACATTCTTTAGGCTTCGGTCAAAGATAAGCAAAAAAAGCAGTCTAAATGCTTTGCTGAAAAGCAACTTATGTCTTACCCATATAGTAAATCTTAAAGTACTCTTCCTGCTAAACACAGAGTTCAGATTTTTAAAAACTGTAAACTTTTATAAAGCATATTTTCTATGCAAAACCTAACATGTTTCTTTTTACATCGGTCAATATAAAGAAGAAAAAGAAAAGGAAAGAAAAGAAAAAAAAAAAACGCTTCTTGGGAACCTCCAAAGTGAAGCATATGGAGGTCAGTAGGTGATTACAAATAAATCAGTACATCATGGCTTCATTCAAAACGAAGAGCTTCGGGCATGGATAGAAAAATGTACTTATTATAAGCCCCTTCGGACTTGGAGAAAGATCCAGATTATAACACCTTTGAAAAGAATATACACAATTCTCCTTTTCCTAACCCTTCTAACTCAGGGCTTAAAATTCAAAAATAAGATAGCTTCAAGACCCTAATCATGATCTGAGATTTCAAGTCATTCATTGTCTGCTGCTGCTGTCGCTCTATTAAGAGGAGTCCTCAATGCGTTACAGCTCTCTAGTTAACATCAGCCAACAACCAACTCTGTCAGCTGGGAGCCATTTAAAGTAATATACAGCCCCAAAGGGCAGAAGGTTCAATCTAAAATGGAGGCCTGAGCCCCCCTGATGAAAGGCGGAACTTTCCTTTTATCCCAGAAAGTTCAGGCAATATGCTTTGTACACAAAGATTGTTTTTAACCTTCATCTCTTCAGTAATGTCATCTATTCTGATAATTATACAGGGGGCAGTCGGGAAATAAAAATTATACTTCATAAGAAAAAGATCCAGTACTTTTCCCCCCATAACCTACAGCCAGAAGAGTCTACAAGACATTTTGAAAGGCACAAAGAGCTTTTTCTGTTTAAGAGGAATGGATGGGTAAGATAGGGGTTGAGGAAGAGAAATGGCAGCTGATGTGCTTCCGAATTAGCCAACCAGGTGCAGAGGTCAGCCTGCAGCAACCTTCTAAATATTTAATGATTCAGAGAGCACTTTATTAGGTGACTAAAAATAATGCCAAGACAAGTTAATGTTTCAAAACCATATCCTTCCTAAAATACACGCAGCATCAGACAAGAGTGAAACCATCCCAGGCAACCACGCCTCCTAATTCCAGATGTCTATTGACAGCCTGTGGGACATGAAACTAAATCACAAAGGGCTTTGGAGAAAGTTCTTATAGGTTTTCTAAAGGCTTTTCTAATTTTCTTCAGCTATCCGGATTTAGAAAATTAAAGCGAAAAATAAAATACAGATTTTAATAATAACAATGAACATGTTAAGATAAATCAAAACTGTAGGTACTGTTTGTACTCACAAGTAAAAAACTGATACTTTTCTCAGGAGGGCATTGTTCCTATAATGTGGATATGTATTGAAGGAACCCAGAGGAAGTTCAAACTACCCTAGCGAGACCAGCTGTGCTTCTGTGTATAACACTAAGCATCAGAAAAGCCTGCAGGCCAGTCCATTCAGAGCATAGTTCTGCTTCAACTCTGGCCCATGCTCCTGCCATCTTCCTGTTTAGCATCCATTTTGGAATTCTCTGCAAAATGACACTGCAAACTTTGACTCACTCATCATGATTCACGTTCAGTAGTCTCACCAATAACCAGTCAATAGCCACTCCTATACTTACAAGTGTGGCTCTTCCAAAAGACAAAGACAACCATCCTTTTTGTTGTCCTGAATACCTTTAGTTATATTTACTTTTGATACCTTTATCTCTCTTCCTTCATATGTTTACTCTGAACAATGAGTTTCTACACTGTCTTTTTTATTCCCCCACAAGTTTTCAATAAAGCACTGTATAGATGGCGAGCTCAGAGACAGGGAGCCCAGACAATGTATTATGCAGCTCATAATGAAATCAATAGGCAGATCACAGAATGAAGAATTCCTATGTTTGATAGAATTAAGCTTAAGCCATTACATTTCCTGGAGATTATTAGAAGCAGCAGAAGTGACTTTTAAAAATCTGCCAAATGGGGGGGTGGGGGATAAGTTAGCAATATTCACCAAACATTAAAATGTATATAACTTCTGAATCAGAAATTCTGCCCTTAGGAATCTAATTTGTAAACAGGCGTACAGACATATGTACAGGGATGCTCAGTAAGTCCTGAGATAGCAAAAAGCTGAAAACAATCTAAATGTCCATCAATAGACAACTGTGTAAATAAATTTTGGCAGATTTCTCACAATGTAATGCTGTGCCACAGTGGAAAAGAGGGAGATGGTTCTATGTGCTGATAATAAATAATCTCCATTGTATATGTATGTATACAGGCTATGTATGTATATGCCAAAAGGGGGGGATTGACACAGTTATGCAAAGGTACAATATATGAAATACAGATATTTCTGGACAGACATATATTAAGATACCAATGACAGTTACCTCTGAGAGAGAGGCTGGAGATCTAAGTGTCTTTTACAGTGTGTGAAAATTTTACCATAAGCACATGATACTTTTTCCACCCAAGATTAAATCAATAAATAGATGGGAAATTCCCAACTAAAACACATTTGTCTTTCTGGGTGGATATGTATTATTTTTCATGGTGGCATAATTAGATTTGAAGGTAAATGCCACCACAGACCATCATTTTTGCCTTTGAAAGTTTCAGAAGTTTTGAGGGACCAGATGGTCTGACATTCTAGCAAATCAGCCCTCAATAGAAATAAGCCTTCAACAGCAGTGGGCTGGTCAATGGTAAACTTTTCTAAAGGAGAGACAAAGCCTTTTTGTTCTCGTAAGTTACTCAATAACTTGTAACTCCAGCTCACTTAAATAATAACTGTGTTTCTAAATAGGAGGTATGTAATTCAAACGGTTCTCTTTCCAAGGAAACCAGTATCTATCTCTATTATCTAATACTTGCTCTTTTATGGTATATAATTTTTTGGAATGTTTATAAAGTCAGTTGATATGTACCCACAAAAGAATATCTAGCCTGTTTTGTTCAAGGCAACTGAAGCATCATTTCATCTTTCAAGTTGAATCCAACGGAGGGGACTGGTGGAGTGAGAGCCAGGTTTACCACTGGCTAAGGAGACGGTGCAGTACAATTAGCAATTTTGTTCATGGAGCTCAGTGACAGTAGCTAGAGAGAAAATACTATGAACCCAGCCCGGCTTCTCATGTCTGGAGAAGGTATGTTTGATGTGTTATGAAGGTTACTCTGACAAAATACTGAAGGAAATGTACCACTCCAGGTGAAAGACACTGTTGGCCATCACACACTGAGGTCTGGCACAATCTTGTTTAGGACTAGATCAAGGCGGGGGGGGGGGGGGGGGGGGGTATATTCTCCAGCTCTACTTTAAATTTGCCAAACCAAGGAATTTAAAGCAATTTAAATACAGAATTTGATCTGGCTGGTGTTTTATCTTTAAACTAAAAATACAGGATGATTATAATGTAACAGAGCCTTTAAAAGCACAACACAAAATCTATTTATGCTTTTAGGATGAGTACTGACATCAAAATTGTAACCTTGGGAAGCTAAACAAATACCCAAGTGATGTTGCTATTGCGCAAATATTTTAAAATATTACTTCAGATACGCCTTTATAATTAATGAGATCCATACAATAAAATCAACATCACTTTTCAATTAGACTTCTTTTACCAAACTTATAACACCCATCTTGATCATCAGACTTACTGATCACTAGAAAGACTGTTGCTAATGTGCAAAAACCAAGTATACATTCACAAGTTTCAAGTCTACCATTAATTAGTAGATTCAAAACATGATGTTATTAAGGATGTTACGAAGACGACATAACACTGTTAAATATCTTGTTGCTACAAGATATTTTTAGGAATTTCAATACTCTTGGACTCATCATACCCCCTCTCTGTGCCTACTCCCAGAGACATTGGTTGCTCCTTTTTAGCTGTGGCATAATTTTTTAATTTTAGAGAAAGAGAGTGCATGAGTGGGGGGGGGGGGAGAGAGAGAGAGAGAGGGAATGATAATATGAAACTACATTATAGCCTAAGGAGATTTGCACTTTTTGGTCTTTCTCTTTGCAATGACCTGAGCCTCCAACCTTCTCTCTTGTCTCCAGCCCTCAGGCACACACATTCATACTTCATCTCCCTGGACACTGAAAGAGAGAGAGAGAGGGAGAGAATCTCAAGCTGGCACCACGTTCAGTGCACAGCAGGATGTGGGGCTCAATCCCATGACCCCTAGCATCATGACCTGAGCCGAAATCAAGAGTTAGATGCTCAAAGGACTCAGCAACCCAGGTGGCCCTGGATGTGGCATATTTTTTTATATGCCTCTTAACTACCTTTCAGTCAACACTATATACTCTTACAGAAATGATTATGGCTAAAATGACAAGAACTTATATCATTAGAACATAATTTTCTCATTAGAAATTATTAATTAGATCATACTATTATTATAATAGTCTGAAAAGCAATATAGAACCATTTTAATAATATGAGAAAGTAATAATGTTGCATATGAACGAGATTACTTATTTGTATTATTACATCCCAGCCCTACTATATCTTTCATGGCATATATAAGAAGCAATAACACTCTTAGAGTCAAGACACCTGGGTTGTAATTTGATCTGTAACTATCTAGCTGCTTGATCCAGAAAAAGACATTTGAACCCTTGTCTGGACTTTGATTTTTCTTTGTAAAATGATCCTCTGACACCTCAGCAAACACTCAAATACTCTTATCAACAAAGATATTCACGAGTACTATACAGTTGGCTGGTCATTAGTTGCAACAAAAATTCACTCATAGCTGGATCATTTTAATTACAGCACAATTGAGACTAATATAATTCTATGCATTACCAGGAATATTTTCACATATCCCCCCCAAATTAATAAAAATTCTGAAAAATATATTACAATGGATTATTTTGAGAAGCATATGTATGCCCTCTTAGTATTCCTGTATATATGTCACCAAAATGTTCATAACTTAAGTGTTAGGGCACCTGAGTAGTTCAGTCAGTTGAGCATCTGACTCTTGATTTTGGCTTGGGTCATGATCCCAGGGTTGTGGGGCCAAGCCCCATGTCAGGATCCATGCTCAGTGTGGAGTCTGCTTGGGATTCTCTCTCTCACTCCTCTCTCTCTCTCTCTCTCTCTCTCACCCTCTGTCCCTCTCCCCCACTCACACTCTTTCTAAAGTAAAAAAAAATTCATAACTTAAGTGTTAACATTGGCTATTATTAGCAACAAAAGCATAAAAACATATATATATATATATATATATAAATTATAAAATAGTTCAACAATGATCACTAATTATTAAAAAAGCACTAGTAAGTAATAAAATATCCATCACATTAGTGAAGTGGTTCCTGAAATAGCAATACTTCTTCCATTTTGCTCACTGACGTATCCCCAGATGTAGCCCTATGTCCCCAACACATAGTAGACAATCAAAGAGTAGTTGTTGGATTCCTGAATCAATACCATACGATCTCTACATAAACTCGTAAAATGTTGAAACTTCACACAATATAGAATCACCAATACACTTCAGTGATAACTGTTTAAGTATCAAAATGTCTTAATATTGTTTGATACCCTCTTCCTACAGTTCTCTCACTCAGCTCCCAACAGAAGTGATTCGAGCCACCCCTCCTGATGCTCCCTCTCCTCAATTCTCTCCTGTTTCCAATTAGCATGACAAACCAAACTAAGTTCTCTTCAAAACCTACTGTAATCACAAGGTCACTTATTTTGTCTCACTCTCCACTGCTTCAGCTATAAACTAGTACAACAACAGCTGATTTCAAATGTAAATTAGCTATGACTTTTTAGAACATTTATACAATACCTGTCAAACTGTGTTTGGTCCACTGAAAGCATGCAATAATAATAAATAAAAAGCTCATTCCCTGCTTACAGCCTTAAAATCCCAAAGTTCTTGATAACTACCATATCAGCCTACTACCTTTCTTTTCTTTTTTTTTTAACATTTATTTTTGAGAGAGAGAGAGTGAGAGAGAGAGAGGGAGAGACAGAGTGCAAGCGGGGTAGGGTCAGAGAGACATGGAGAGAGGGAGGCACAGAATCCGAAGCAGGCTCCAGGCTCCGAGCTGTCAGCACAGGGCCCGATGTGGGGCTTGAACTCACGAACTGTGAGATCATGACCTGAGCCAAAGTCAGACGCCCAACTGACTGAGCCACCCAGGTGCCCCTCTACTACCTTTCTTTAATGTTCCCCACATCCCAAGCCAAAACTATCTAAACTGTAATATAGTGCTGTCTAATAGAACTTTCTGTGATGAGGGAAATGTTCTCTATCCTTGATGTCCAATAAAGTAGCATGGCTATTGAATACTTGAAATGTGGCTAATGTGACTGAGGAACTAAATTTTGATTTTGTTTCATTTTAACTAATTTTCATTTAAATGTAGACAGTCACATATGGCTAGTGGCCTTGCTATCCAATCCACGCATGGTTTCTTCACAATATTCTCAAGAATATGCTTTTCTAACTTTCTCCAATATACACTCTACTTTTTCTCCACTAATAGGATTCTCTTCTCTTAAACAATAGCCTCCCTTTTTCTACTCATTGAAATTTTATCCATCCATCGAGGTCTAATTCAATTTCCACCTTCTACTCAAAGACTTGTACCATAGCTTTAATTGAACAATTTCCTATCCAATATTGTCCATCTTTATCATGCTGTACTGTTACCCTGTACTTTTCTTACATATTGCCTTGCTTTGCTTCCAGGTTGTTTTGTCAATTTGTTTTATCTTCCCTCTAACCCCAATAAGGTATAAGTTCTTTGCTAGAAAGAGAAAACAAGTTAAATTTATTTATCCCTCAAATAACGTATAGAATGCTAAACATACAATCATTGTTCAACAGTTTGTAATTAACAGGAATAAAACAATTAGAATGAATTTAAATTTTTACATTCTTATTGTGATTTTACAATTGAAGAGAAAGCCATGATCTTGGCAGACACATAGATTTACAAAGTTACCAAAGTAGTTAATCTAATTCAATCTTCAAGTAAAAAATTCTAGGGATTATTTTAATCTTTCCATTTTCTGAAAGGATCCCAAGTTACTCTAAAGATTTTGCACTTTTCCTACTCATAAATTTCTCCACAGAGAGGTTTCAGTCCTTCTTTTGTAAACCACTCAAGCTTAACTTCTTGACAAAAAGTTAATATGACTGTATTTTTTAAAAGTCATACTTTAAATTTTAAAAGAGAGTGCTGCCCTCTTGTGAAATGAGGTAGAAGGTTTATCTTTTCATGGACAGTTGAGTAAATTTTGCAAAGGTATTAAAGGTTAAATTTTGACATCGAAACAAGAGTGTATCTCAAAGTTGTATCGATTTCCCGAGGTCTCTCCCTTCTCGTCTTGGTTAATTTTCCACCCAAATGAGGGATGGAACATCAGGTTGAACTGCTCACAAGTGTACTATAACTAAAAAATAATGAATGACTGGAATACCTTCACTGTGACAGGAATGAAAGAGTGCAGTTTGTAAATATTGTGTTACTGAGGGGGCAGTGGGAGAGCCAGTGACAGAGAAGATGAGTCAATGACAACATGGAAGGTTCTGAGTCAACTCGTTAACCCTGGGCAAGAGTTTAATCTGTCTTCAATTAACTTATTTACATATAAAGTATTTTAATAATACCACAAACTGTATAGATCTGTGTTGAGATTAAGTGAAATAGTAGAGGTAAAATAGCATAGTCCTTGTCATATGATAAATGCTTATTAAAGACTGTTGAACCAACAGTAATAATATTACCAAAAAATTACATTCATAACAGGCATTTAAACAATAAAGCCTCTCAGAGAGTCTAACAATTGCAATATATGCCATCTTTTATTGGGGCAGTTATGATATGGCTCAAGTACTAGGTGCCATAAAAAGACATAAAAGTATTACTCCAAAGAAGCTCACATTCTGAGCTATCCATGAAATACCTGGAAAACCATTCCCTAATTTCATGAAGAACAAGTATGAGTAGGTTCACAAATTCACAGAAATGATGGCTCTAAAACCTATGGGCTTTAAGGATCCAGTTAAACACGTCAGTTTACTTGAATGACACATAATAGATCATCTCAATTCTAAAGTACCAAGAACTAGAAGAGGAGAAAGAAAAATTGCTGTCAATTCCATAGGGTTTCCTTTTTTCTATAGAATGAGCTTCTTAGAATGAGATTTTGCTTCCTCTCCTATCCTCTCCTCTGGGCCTGGGATAGAAAGATTGTAAGACTTTAGCTGGACAGAGTATAGTAAGAGTAGACTAAACCATCTTGACCCTTTCTCCAACATTAGCAAACATGAATAACTCACAAACCAGTTTTCATTTACCCACCACATTGGGACACACATGAAAATAGTTACCATTTACATAGCAATATTAGGAACAGGTGTGCCCATAAAAGAACACGTTTAAAATTTAGAGCATTCTTTGATTTGATGGTCAGCACTCTAAGGGAGCTGTATATTTAAAGTAATCTTCAGGAAATTCTTTTGTAATGTAGATCTTTTGTCAAATTAAAAGCCATCCCCTGATATATCTGTGTTAGCAGTTTGAATTTTTATGCATGAGAGGTTTTCTTAACTTGGGAAAACATTCCATTTCTTGATTGGTATTAGGATAGAGAATAAAGGAGTGTCTGGATAATGAGGTGAAAAAGTGTCTTAAGGAAGAGTATGGGTCTAATATTTACTAATATAATACATTTTTGGTACAGCTTCCTTAAAAAAATCCCTTTTTAAAACAGCCTATAAAAAATAAAGAAATGACAATTATTCTGTTCTATTATTCTAATTAGTTGCGTCTCTGTTCAAATAGCATTCAGCCACAGAGGAACCTTGTAACATTTTGGTGAGCTAATTGAGAAAACCTCCAATTAAATGTTAAGGAAAGAACATTAACATGCACATGATTTATAACATTTTAAATTAAATAATGCTTTGATTGTTTATAAGGCTGGACTTTCAGCAAAGGAAATGGTGATTCATCATATTCCTAAGGGATAATGCTTCTAAGAAGTAAATAAAGGTTAAAAAGGCAGGGAAATATATGCATCAATAACTTTTCAAACCGAATAGAATTACATGACATTGTAACCAACTAATTTTCCTAATCTCGTAGAAAGGGGGGAAGTTTGACAAAGTGAACTATCAAGTAGGTCCAGGAAAATAGAAGTCAACCTAAGTCTTGTTCCCATTTACTTAATCAGGTAAAACAGAATCTGTTCAGTGACCCATATCAGAGATCAACAAGAAAAGGTTTTCAAGTTCAAAGAATGAGAGAAATGTGGCCCCGCAGTGTGTGCTAAATAGTAAGTTTTCAATAAAGGTGGCTGATTCAATGTGATGGGCCACTGAACACCATTTTGACATAAATTTTTTTAAAGAGGTGCTTCCTCCCGGCACCCCTCGCTAGCAGTAAGTGCTACTCTGCTATCTCCCACTTTCTGCCAGTCAGAACCATGCTCTGAGTACCTCTAAACACTCACATGGCCAACACAGCTTTTAACCTTTTTTTCCCCCCCTGCTACTGTTAAGCTGCCACAACCCCTCTGTTCTGCACAGATTTCTTGATCTCCAACATTAAGGCTGCTTTCTCTGGATCATTTTACCTTTTTCAGATGATTCTATCTTTCCTCTAACCCTTAAGATTCTATCTCCCATTATAAATCAAAGAACTAAGGCCATATTAACTTGTTGACTTGAACCAAACTACCTTGTTCATATTGCAAAGCATCATTCTATTACAGGGATCAGATTTCCATCATTTATCTAAATTCTTGGGTTTTCTCTGTTCTTTTCAAATTGAACTAGCAGCAACACCCAAAGACAAATACAAAAGTTGTCTCTGGAGCCATTAAACTTAAATACATGTTCACAACAAAATACTTTATAACTAAACAGTATCTAAGTTCTAGGACTATTTTTAAAAGGGTAAACTACAATTCTATTACACTAAAAAATACAAAAGTATGCATAGTAATTAGGATAGGCAAAAATAATTCTTTGAACTATAGTATTCTCAAGAAAAAAAATTACATGAGAAGAATTTAACTTAATAACTGGCACAGACATATTTCCAGGCCTTTAGAGATTCTATGCCAACTAGATTCAAATTCATTAGCACTATATACTGAAAAAAAGATCAAGTTAGTTTCTCTGATAAACTAAGAATTATGAAATGATAGTTATAATTACTTTTTTAAATAAGACACTATGGAAAAGATAAAACTAAAAAAACTGCTGGGGAAAAAAATATAAATTAGGCCTCTAAAATTATAAATGTATGACGAATGTGTAACCAAACACATACTTAAACATATACCTAGCTATCATAATTTTCTATTCATTTCTAAAGCCTCTCGGATTATTATTAGAATATTAACAATTTGTAAAACTAAATAATATCCCATGTTATAAAATATTTTCTTAAATTCTCAATCACTGAGATGAGAGATCATTAATTTTGAATACTCTGGTATTTTATACCTAAAGCCTAATTCAGTTTAGAGCGTGATTATACCTCTATGAAACTCTGTATTTTGGATCTTTGGATCCAAAATGACCTATAAATACCAGCCATTTCAACCAGTCAGACAAAGTTTTTCAAAACTAATTTTAGAGCTCATTTACAATGGCATAAAAGGATGATAAAGGTAATTTGTGTATATTGGGACTCACCAAATGGAGGCCACCCCAGTGGCCCAGCCCATGTCACAAAACTAAGCCAACGTCAGCCTGCACTTATGGGAAACGCCCTACTGTCAAGGACGCCGAGCGCGCACAGCCTTCACCATCCTCCAACTCAGCTTCAGCTGGCTTGCCTTACCCTAGAAAATAGGACCTTCCAGCCTTATAAGGAAATCTCCCCACCTCCCAGCCCATCACCCTATTTCTACCTTGCCTCTTCTAATGCTCCAGAAAACCCACTCTTTCCCTAAATCCCTCCAGAACAGTGCACTCACTGTTTGTGAAGCACTGCATTGCCCCAGTCCATGGACAAAGGACGTCAAATTCTTTACTAAATTGTTTCAGTTTTTGTCATTTAACAAGGATGAAGATTAGGAAAACTTACTTAATAACCATGGAGTTTTGCACATAGTTCTGTAGGGTTTTGCTTTTCCTACCCATGTGTCAATTTGCTTGAGCAACTGTGCAACCATGCTTTTATATATATCTCTCCTTTGCAAATGTAAAAGTAAATTAAAGACATATGTGACACGGTATTATGAAGAAAAATTCCCCACTGATCTTGCCATTTTTAGGAAGATGATGAAAATAATTAACTAAACAATAAATATGGCAAGCCATAGATACCATGGACTCAACCACACATGTAAAACATAATTTTAGAAAGTGTGGAGTGCATGTATATAGAAGTATACAATAGGATTTTTGAGCCACAACACAGAACCACTTTAGCCATATTAACACAAATTTTTAACAAAACCCAATTATTTACAAAATAAACAAAAATTTGCATATTTACATAAAAACTATTCAATCCAACCTACTCCCTCACTAGACAAAGTTAAACTCATTTCCTTCTATTTTATGAACATGCAATATTCTGAAGCTTAACCTAGACTTTGGGTATTTGTAGTTCCCTTGAAATACATTATTTTCTTGTCCCCTCTGATAAAACAAAAATTTAAACTTCCACCTTTTTCTTAATGTTTATTTATTTGGGGAGGGGGGTGTGCGCACAGCCAGGGAGGGGCAAAGAGAGGGGGACAGAAGATCTGAAGCAGGCTGCATTAAAGGCAGTGAGCCTGATGTGGGGCTTGAACTCCAGAACCATGAGATGTGACCTGAGCTGAAGTCAGACATTCAACTGACTGAGCCACCCAGGTGCTCCTTAAACTTCCTTTAAATCTTCAACTTTTGTTCTTCATTGAGATCTGCTCTAACTCTAAACTGGTGATCACTCGTGTACTTTATGTTCTAGACCCCGTCAATCTCTGATGGAGACAAAAGCCCTTGATGACACAGTACCTTTAACTTTGCTTCATACTTCTAACCCAAGCATCAATAAATTTTCAGGACAACCCACTATTATTTTCCCTAAAACTATATATGATGATGTTGAATGAAAGGGGGCATGAAACAGAGTGCTGTGGGTTCTGATAGACTCCATGAGAAAAATAAAAGTTTGTCTGTATCAACCAAGGAGCAATAAAAGTATTAAATCAGGTTCAGGGTCAAAATTTTCCAGATTATGTAACATCTATTCAAGAAGCATATCCCATAATACATTCCACATAATCTACATAAGTGTAATCTACTCAGGGAAATCCATATAATAAAGTCATGCCAATATTTATTCCCCTAATTCTAATACTCAGAATGAAGCAACTGGCCTGTGGGAAAAACATCTTGTTCCTGGGCTGAGCAAATTGTATCACCGTTGTTGCCTTTTTTTTGTTTTTAATTCCAAAACAAAGAACGCATTTCCAGTTAAAAAGAAAATATGGAGTTATAGGGTCTCTTGACAGGATGGAGGAGGTAAGTAGGTTTGTGACATGTTATCTCTAAACTGACCTTGTGTCACTGGTGCATAAAATGCTCGGAATTGAGCTGTAAGTAGTGTGGCTTATCTGAGAGGGAGGAAAGCAAACACAGAACCCAGAAATTAAGGAACTTCCCTCCCCAGTCCCTCAAAGTACATCAATTTTGTCTCTTGGGATTAGGGTTAAAACAACAAAAGATTGTCCCCAAACAAGAAAATGATTACAGTGTCAGGGATGTCAGATTAGCAGGTAGTTACAGAGAAATGACTGGAAAGAAGACCTAAATATGACAAGGGCAAATAAAAAAAAGAAACTGCAGCTTTTACACAATGTATGCAACCTCTATGGATAATACTAGAAATTAAATCCACACCTGTAAAATTACCTGGCTCATACTATAGGGTATTTGTACAAGTAGTATAAGTTAAAAAAAAAAATTAGCCATAATAATTAAAAAAAAAAGTTCAGACCATGCTTTTTTGCAGCTTTGTAACAGAGTCAAAACTGGCTAATGCACACATGGTAATTAAGAAAATTACATCATCTTTTCAAAAAGGGACCTACACTCTCTGCCTTGTTTGAGATCTCATTAACTTGAAATAAGTTCCAGTCAAAGACAAACAGGTTTTACATACCATACTAGATTTTAATTATAGCTAAATATACTTGCTAATTTTATATTCATGTAAACACCTGCATTGCCTGTGTCAAGATTCCTGAGCAGTAAAGATTTCGGTGAACCTAAAGCATAAAATCAACCAATCACAAATTAATTACCTTATTCATGGAAATAGTATTCAAATCTTCAGGATGTTTTCTTTAATAACTGAGTTGTGCTCAGCTGAGTTGATTAAAAGCATGAGACAAACTCACACTCTAAAATTAGCATTTTGTTATATCACTTAATATAAGCATGGTATCCAAAGTCTATAATTATCTTAGGGCCAAGGAATAATTTCAATAATGGGTTATTACCATTGGTGAGAACGAGTTAGGATCACTAAGATACTAACATTTAAGTGCAAAGCTTTTATTTCTTCCTCAGTCCCAGAAAAAAAAAAAGTTCTCTTATTTCATCTTATTTAGTTATTAGTCTGAAATAGATATACTTTGTCCAAGAACTTCTTGTCTTTAAATAAAGAGGGAAAAAAAACTGGCAATGGAAACTATTTCAACTGCATTAAATGAAAATAACTCAAGTACATTTTGAATTTCAAAACAACAAAGATCACAGTTGAGAAGCAGCTCTTTTCAAAACATTTTGATCTATGATGTAAATATTGGGACCACGCTGGCAGACTTTCATACAAACCCCTAATAACAACAGTTGTTAAACTAAGTATTTATATAGCAATTTTCCTGAGACCAGAGCTTCACACAAATAAATATAAACTGTACTCTTGATTATATATCTCCCTGACTCAAATCTGTATGTTGCAAGATGCTCTTTAGGGATATAAAAACTCGGTGAGACATTTTTTTCTGGCAATTTCTCAAGAAATTGTAAGCTAATAATCTTAGTAGAGAAAAAAAATATAAATTTTATTCATAATACTTGTTAGGAAAATAGATACAAAAGAGTTTAAATTTTGTCTATTCAGTAGTATATTCTTGCAAATATTTTTATGTTAATAAACCATAAAATTTTTGAATTTCTTTAACATTATAACTAAAAGATACTGTCAACATATTATGTTTGTAGTAGACTTTAGAGGTCCTCTAGAGTTTACTTTTGTATAATATTTCAATTAATATGATGACTTCATATCATTATTATGATATATTATGATAATCAATATAATAATTCCATCTATAGTATAATCGATAAGTATTTTCGAAATTCTATGTGAACATTTGACACAATGGAGAACTGCTTTTCAATGCATCAGATTCCAAAATCACATTTTATATTAAATCAGAAAAAGGCTCCTCTATGTCTTATTTTCCCCTCTGCTTATATCATAGAAAAAAAACCTCACATTTTCAGAAGATAATCCTTCCTCTATTTAAATGTAATTATCATGACTCCCTTAGTTTTCTCTCTGTGTTGTTGTTGTTGTTGTTTGTTGTTTTACCCTAAACTACTTTCTTTCATGACGCCATTTTCCCCCTGTTCCTTTTTGGTGTTAGACTTTATAGTTTTACCTTAATGTTGCCTGACACATGCTAGATCCTTTCCTGGAAATGACCCCTCTCTCCTCCTGCTGATAATGCTTCACGCCTCTTTGGCCAGGATAATGGCAACATATTCTTTAGAACTCTTTGCAGATGATCACCTCTAGAAATTCTACTTTGATATCTCAAAACTTGATAACTATTCCCCTATCTGTTCCATACAGAAACTCCCATTGCAGCAACTTGCAAACAACCCTAATACGATGCCTGTCACCTTGTCTGTTTACATGGCTTCATGATTCAAGCAACACTGACAGTAAAAGCAATAAGACAAGAAAAAAAAACCTATTAAGAATCAATAGGACTTGGTATCTTGTCCTACTGAGTGACTGGATATGGGGAGTGATTGAAAGTATTCCAGAATAGTAACTATATTTCTGGCTTGGGTAACTGGGCAAGATTAACCAAACAAAGTAATACAGTAAGAGAAAGGGATTTGAATTTTAATGGGTCCGTGAAATCACCAACTTGACTTAAGAGTCATGAGCAAATACAAAAGTTACAGAAGCCAGGAAAGAATGCATCAAGTGAAAATGAAAGATGTTTGAGGACAGGAATCTGGAAAACTACTCAAGTACTGAACAAAGGAAAGAAAGCCAACAAAGAATAAAGGGAAGGAATAGCCAACTGCAGCAATAAAATTAAGAGTATGTGATATGCCAAGAGATGAGAACACATGAAGGAGAGTGTTGTCATTGTAAAAGTGGTACAGAAAGATAAAATCAGGTGAGACCAGGGAAGAGGTAAGATGTAAAGTCATCGATGGTCCTGGTAATGGCAACATGCACCTGAAGCAAAAGCTAGACTGCATTACATTGAGGATAAATAGGAAGTGGCTGATGTCAAAACAAAGTAAGTAGAAACTGTTTCAAAAAGTTTGACTGTGAAAGCAATAATGATTTAATGAATGTAACAGAAAGCTTATCCTGACCCATCCCTAAGACACTAAAAAATAAAGTTGGCTGAGATAACCACTAACAACTGCAAGCATGTAAGAATAATAATTCTAGTCCTAGCTCTTTTAGTTGAATTCCTAGAATCCTACAACTAAAGTTACCTGATAATGACCTGCTGACCAGTTCACCTCATTGCCCTCTGAAAAGATCACGACCAAGAGCCATAATTTAATGCATGGGCATTCTATCATACAAAAAGTGACAACAACCACACACACATCTTCCAAAATTAATTTTTAAATACCACTGATAATCAAGAACACTAATTAGTAGTTCTGAACTGAAAATCCATTTTAATCTAATTTTCCAAACAGATACATTCTAGACCTAATCTCCTTGCTAAGAAAATGGATACTGTACCAGTAAGAAATTCTATAAACAATGGCAAACAAGGATAGGCTTATGCTAAGTGACTTCTTTCACTGTTGAACAAAAATCCTAGTGATTTACCATCTGTGAATCCATGTTTAAGAGAAGCACCTAGTGTTTAGAGATAAGCAGTCCCAAGGGTAATAAAATCAATATTTACCACATTCAAAATAAAACACTGCAGCCTGAAAGAACAATAGCAACAACAAAAACACACATGAAATATATTTTCTATTTAAATACAGTGCCAAAGAATAAAAACAGTGCAGTGACTTCAACAAAGATGACGACAGATGCAGAAGAGCTTATCTTAAGGCTGAAATGGTCACTGCCTTTAAAAAAATACTCTTTATTTCAAAAATGTTTAAATGGTTCAACTAGAAAAATGACTAGTGTTTTTTTTTTCTTTTTAAAATAGTTTTCTCATAAGATAAAAAGCTTTCCTGAGTTTGTGAACTATATTAACCCTTTGGAGTACTTCAGTTACCAACTATTATGTTGAAAAAGCAATTTCTTAAATATCACCTTGATAATTAGAGCTTCCAAAGTACTAAAATTATACAGAGCAGCATGTAACAATATCTGGTGCATAAGGTCAAATATTTCTCTCCTATTAATCATAATTGTTCAATTCTCCTATTCACTAAAATTGTTTAAGTGGCTGTCATAAAGAAGGCATAATAAAATGAAAGAAGTTTTTTTTAAAGAGAGAAGACAAATTAAACCAGAAAACTGGGGCTATAGTAGGCAAGTATTTGAGTACAGAGCTCCTAGCAATTGTAAATGAGTTCAGAGCTCTGGGGCTGCCAAAGCAAACAGAAAAGCAGAAATTAGTTACACTGCTATCCAATGTCAATTACAGATGGGGGTGGGGAGGAAGCAGGATGTTGAAACATATATAATATATAAAATAACACCATTAATTTAAAAAAAAAATGTATGTGAATATAAGTGCTTGCATACATATGGAAATTTCCAGGAAAGCTATATAGGAAACTGGTTGTTCCAAGTTATGGTACTTGGGAGGTAGAGAATCACAGTGTGGGAAATATTTCACTTTATATATTTATATACTACTACATATGGATGCTTTTCTCACAAGAAACATGCAGTATTTTATAAGTTAAAAAATCTAATATAAATAAATGCTAAATAACAAAGATGGTGGATGGCAGTCTAATCTAAGGACCAGATAGCTGCTTTAGATTCTGAACATGATAATACGATAAAAAAAAAAAAAAAAAATGAAGTATGATTTCAACCATATCAACACAAAACAGTTACCATCCAAAAACCCAGTGTTAGTCTATTATAGTCTGGAATTAAATTTAAAGATAGATCAAAGTAGAAATTCAATTATGTTCTTTCACAAAACCAGTGAGAGAAAGAATAAAAGGGAGTGAGAGAAAGAATGAATAAAGAAAAAGGAACAAAGAAGAGTTATTTGCAGAATGACTCACAGAAGCAAATAAAAATCCAAATATATAAAATTCCATGCCGCAAAACACTATAATCTCAAGTTATGGCATTTCCATGTGTCTGGAAATACGGAGCAATGAATCTTTCTGCTGATGAAGCCTATCTTCATTATCTTCATCTTTAAAGGAAAACGTTCTTGGAGAATTCAGTTAAAAATGACTCATCTCGGGGCTCCTGGGTGGCTCGGTCGGTTAAGTGTCCAACTTCGGCTCAGGTCGTGATCTCACGGTCCTTGAGTTCAAGCCCCGCGTCGGGCTCTGTGCTGACAGCTCAGAGCCTGGATTCTGTGTCTCCCTCTTTCTCTGCCCCTCCCCTGTTCATGCTCTGTCTCTCTCTGTCTCAAAAATAAACAAACGTTAAAAAAAAATTTTTTTTTTTTAAATGACTGATCTCGGGGCGCCTGGTGGCTCAGTCGGTTAAGCGGCCGACTTCGGCTCAGGTCATGATCTCGCGGTCCGTGGGTTCGAGCCCCGCGTCGGGCTCTGTGCTGACAGCACAGAGCCTGGAGCCTATTTCAGATTCTGTGTCTCCCTCTCTCTGACCCTCCCCTGTTCATGCTCTGTCTCTCCCTGTCTCAAAAATAAATAAAACGTTAAAAAAAAAAATTTTTTTTTAAATGACTGATCTCATTATAAACATAATAAACTCACAAATCAAATAATAAGAGTTTGCATTTCAAAGGAAGACAATTGTTTATTAATAACCACATTAATGAATATTAATACTATTTAATATTTAACAATGTATCTTAGAATTTTCTACTTTTAAAAATACTATCATACATATACTATCATTTTTAAGGTACTGAAAATTAGTACATATAAATTATAAGCAAACATCTGCATATGGTGTCAAAAGTCATCCCATTCCTATAAAAAAAATAACAGAGTAAGAGGTTACCAGCCACAAAAATTGAGAACTAAGATTAAATATTTTAGTAATGTGGATAGAAAAGAAGGGCTAGCTAATAACAGTGAGAGGTCTATCAACTCAGAAACCATTATTTTATATATATATATATATATATATCACATAAACATATACAAAATCTATAAATATATAAATATATTACATAAAATATACATAAGAAGCTTTTTATTGCAAACCACAAATAACTATAGATTTTACTACTGATTGTATTTACAAACCATTTTACATGGTTCCTAAATATATACAAAAAATTTGAAACATATTAACAGGCCTGGCATTCTACTCCTAGGTAGAATATTCAAGAGAAATGAAAACACATCCACACAAAAACTTGAGCACAAATGTTTATAGCAGCACTATTCATAATAGCCTAAATGGAAATAACCCAAATATCCATCAACTGATGAATGGATAAATAAAATGTGGTATATCCACACGATGGAATATTATTCAGCAATAAAAATAAAAGAAATATTAATACAAGATATAACATGAATAAATCTTAAAAATATGATGCTAAGTGAAAAAAGCCATTTGTAAACGATTGCAAATTTTATGAGTCCAATTCATATGAAATACTCAGAATGGCAAATCTACACAAACAGAAAGTAAACGTGAAGTTGCCAGGGTCTGGGAGAATGTGGGGATGAGGATATCTTGCCAAAGGGATATGAGGTTTCTTTTAGGGGTAATAAAAATAGGGTAATAGTTATACAACTATATGAATATACTTAATGCCACTGAGTTGTACAATTTAGAGGGATAAATTACATGGTATGTGAATTATATCTCAAGAAAGCTATTCAAAAATTTAAAAAGACCAAACTACCCAAAGCAATCTACAGATTCAATGTAATCCCTATCAAAATTCTGAAGGGATTTTTCATAGAACCTTAACAAACAATTCTGAAATTTGCATGGAATTACAAAAGATCCCGAACAGTGAAAGTATTTTTGGGAAAGAAGAACAAAGCTGAGGGCATCATGTTCCCTCATTTCAAACTACATTGCAAAGCTAAGTAATCAAAATAGTATCGTATTGGCATAAAAAAATGCACATAGATCAATGGAGTAGAATAGAGAGTCCAGAAATAAATCATACATATATGGTGAATTAATTTGTGACAGAGAAGCCAAGAATATACAATGGGAAAAGGGCGGTCTCTTCAATAAACAGTACAGGGAAAACTGGACAGGCACGTTGAAAACGAATGAAACAGGAACACTATCTTACACCATCCACAAAAATTAACTCAAAAAGGATTACAGACTTGAATGTAAGACCTGAAATAATAAAATTCCTAGGAGAAAACAGGCAGTAATCTCTTTGACATTGGTCTTGGCAATGATTTTTTTGGATCTGACAGCATCAGCAAAGACAACAAAAACACAAATAAACAAGTGAAAATACATCAAACTAAAAAGCTCCTGTATAGAATACTATCAAAGAAATGAAATGCAACCTATTGAATAGGAGAAAATATTTGCAAATCATATATATAATAAAAGGTTAATATCCAAAGTATATAAAGAACTCATACAAGTCAACAAGAAAAAAATAAACAAATCATTTTTTAAAAATGGGACAGAGGATCTGAATAGACATTTCTCCAAAGACCAATACCAATCCAATACAGATTGACCAACACTGCAAATCATCAGGAAAATGCAAATCAAAACCACAATGAACTATCAATTCACACCTGTTAGAATGGCTATTATCAAAACGACAAGAAGTACTGAAGAGGGTATGGAGAAAAGGCAACCCTTATGTACTGTTGTGTTCCGTTAGTGGGAATGTAAATTGGTACAGCCACTGTGGAAAACAGTAAACATAGAAATATCATGTGATTCAACAACTCCATGCCTGGCTATTTATCCAAAGAAAATGAAAATACTAAATCAAAAAGATATATGCACCCCTATGTTCATTATAGCATTAGCCACAATAGGCAAAATATGGAAATAGCCTAAATGCCACTGATAAATGAATGAATAAAAAAAAAACATGGTGTGTGTATATATCATCTATATCTGTATCTGTATCTATATCTATATCTATATCTATATGTACATGTAATGGAATATTATGCAACCATAAGGAAGAATGACATCTTGCCATTTGTGACAACATGGATGGACTTTGAGGGTATTATGGTAAATAAGTCAGACAGAGAAAGACAAATACCATATAATCTTATTTATTTGTAGAACCTAAAATAAACAAAACCCCTGAAAATCCAATAAATAAATAAATAAATAAATAAATAAATAAATAAAACCCAAGCTCCTAGATACAGAGAACAGATGGGTGGTTGCCAGAGGCTGGAGGCTAGCGGTAGTAAAATAGGTGAAGGGAATCAAAAGGTACAAACTTCCAGTTATAAAATAAGTCATGGTGAAGTACAACATGGCAACTAGGGTTCATAATACTGACTTGAATATTTGAAATGTGCTAAGAGAGTTAATCTTAAAAGTTCTCATCGCAGAAAATAAATCTGTGACTGTGTATGGTGATGGTTGTGACCCAGATTTAGGGTGGCAATCATTTTGTAATATATACAAATATCTAATTTTATTTAGTACACCTGACACGAATGTAATATGTCAAGCATGCCTCAATAAAAGAATGTTTAAAAGTAATTTTAAAATTAAAAACTAAAAATAAGTAAGTAACATATTAATAAGTCAAAACTCTCCTTCACTGTCTTTGTTGATCTCAACTTCACAAACCCTCTATCTGAGCCAGCACATCCAGATGCAGAAAGAATCTCAACTGTCCCAGCTGTGCCCCTGTGGGAAATTAGTGTTAAGGTCTTCCTGCTGTCACCCACATGGTTGACCAGCACACTCCCCCAAAAGACAGTTTCAAAGTGACAGGCACCCGAAGCGCTCCCAACTGATAACAGAGCTTCTATGCCCAAATTCCAGAATGGAAGATACTTCTTGGTATCCTACCTGTCAGATTTTTTTTTCTAAACCCTGCTTCTCCAGCCTACTTACCCTATTTATAGGCTGTAGGTTCCTGAGTTCTCAACCGCTGGAAAGACTACACCAACAAATCTCATGCCTGTATCTGTCTTCCTTGTGCTCCACCAGCTTGGGCACTGTGCTACCACAGCAAGATCCAACAGTTTGCCTGGCTGGACAGTGGGAATCCTCTGGGCCAACCTGATCTAGTTGCCAGATTGAGCATCTATGCCGAGTTGTGCAGCTGGGCACCAATGGGCAGAGAGAATGCCTATCACAGCTCATCAAACCCCAGAACCTTCTACCTTATTAACATACATTATACTACTGACAACCCTGGAGATTCTGAGACAGTCATGTATTGATGAAATCTTTTCTAAGGAACTGCAAAATAAGATGTTGTCCTTTCTCTCAATTTCCTGACGTTGAATAAAATCATTTTGAAAGAATGTATCATACTGGAGGGAAGAGAACTAAAGAAAACTATCCTAACAGATCACTGAAAATATCCAGTCGAGTCCTCAAACAAAACCCAAAACAATATTCATACAGTATGGCACATTAAATGGTACTGATTTGCCTTTTGATCATTATTCTGGTGACTGTCTGAAAGAAACTGTGTGTTCTCTGAGTTAATGTTCTCATTATAAAACAATAGATAATTCAATGCCACACTTCTGAGGAAAAAATATTTTTGTGACCAAAATGAAGAAGCAGCAGGTTATATCTCAAGTTTCTTTACTCCTTAAGAAATACACTGTCTGACTAAAAGGCGAAAGAATTACAAATATACATTTCCAATTGATTCTGTTAAATGCCTCGCCACATAGATGCAATGAAGTATTCGCAAAGTACTAAATTATACTATGTTATTAATTGCTTAAAAACCTTAAAAAGGTGAATGTTTAGAACATAAAATGATGTGTATTCTTACAGAACACCTCAAACACTTGTGAAAACTAATCACTGGTATGTTGCCTGTTATCACAGAGTGAAAATAAATGTGTAAGGCTAAATATTAGCAGTCATAAGGGAAGTGGATTTCTGTGGTTCAATACTAAAAACAGCGTTTTATAAAACTGCCTATCTTTGCTGTTAAGAAAGACCACTTAAAGGTCTAAGGACATGGGAGCCATGTTTGCTATTGCCTCACTCTTCATATTTCTGGAATTTCCAAGGGAAAAGGCAGTCAAGATAAAAATTCAATCTGTCTGCAAGTTTCTATTACTTCCTACTTATTTGGGGGGAGACGTCCCCCTCTTTCTGAGAATCTAACTGCAGCCACAAATATTTCTCAATTCTTGATTTCTTTTTTCAGTTTCAGAAAAAAAGGTTTAGAAAAGATTTAACTGTTGGATAGAATACAGACTGTGAATAACAAAAAACAAACAAAAAGCAAATGAAAACCTAATTCGTTCATTTTCATATCCTTTAGAGCAGCTAAGATTTAAGTTGTTTTCAAAAGGGGATGAGTTAGGAGGAAACAGAGTTTTCTCACTACAACTGTCTCTCAAGATATTCTAAAGGCTGAATGATCTCCAGGGAACTTAGCTTATGGAGATACATGTTCTAATACATCTTGCAACATTTTGATGTACCCTGGGGCCTCCTCAGGTCCCTCAGAAGCCAAAGAGTCTGACTTTTTCCTTAACATCTGAACATCGATCCTCTAGGATTACTCAGGAAAGTTCAGGATTACTTCACCATGAAACATTTAGCTTCTATTTCTTCTAAATTAGTTTCCTTTTTTTCTTTCTTTCTTTTCAGAGCATTAGTATGCTACAGTGAAACAGAAGACATTATTATCTTCCCAATGCCAACTGAAATATCATTTAAAGTAAAACAAAAAGATTTTAGATACAAGGAAAAAAGATAGAGCCCGAAGCCCTCACAAACAAGAAGTGGGAGGGGGGGAAAACTGGAAGAGAACAGATCCACAGGAGAGGAAATGAAAGAAAACAGTCTACACTCCTTTGAAATCATGACATGCACTGCTCTCAATGTCTTTGATTACCTGCTAAATTACCACAATTTTCCAATACACATGCCAACCTCTCCGTTCTGCCTGCTCCTCCTTTCCATCACAAAATCTTTTCTTTCCTTAATTATTCGTCCCCACAAATTACCCCCTCGTTTCTGGAATTTAAAGAATGACGAACCGTGAATACTTTACAAGTTCTGTAAAATGACAAGCTTCCTTTCTTTGCTCCAACATTTGGCATACGAGTTTATGGTACGATATCCAAGGACCGGCAGAGCTCGAGTTTGCCAGCTGAAGCGAGGGAATTCCAAATGGGACATTACTCGGGAAAAGTCCCATGACATCTTATAAAACAATCGCACTAAACACACACATGCTTGTTTTTACTCCTAGTAAAGCAATCCCAAAAACTTGTCCTCCACCCTCAGCAACAGACAAGGACCAAGAAGAGTGTCCACTGCAGCTGGCCGAACAGCCACACCTTCATTTCCACCACAGTCAGGAAACATCACTGCCAATACGTTGACATGGACGAAACGAAGACAGAAGGACCAAAACAAAACAATAACAAAATGATAATAATAAATAAACTCTATTTTCTGTTTTTTTTTTAATGTTTTATTTATTTTGAGAGAGAAAGAGAGAGAGAGAGAGCAAGAAGGGGAGAAGTAGAGAAAGAAGGAGAAAGAATCTGAAGCAGGCTCCAGGCTCTGAGCTGTCAGCACAGAGCCCGACGTGGGGCCTGAACTCAGGAACCACGAGATCATGACCTGAGCCAAAGTCAGACACTTAACCGATTGAGCCACTGAGGTGCCCCAGACGCCCTTTTCTTCTTTCTTGCCTCACACAAAGCAAAAGAAACTCAAAGTCTTCTTAGGATACTGACAGGGAGTAAGAGACAAAGAAGTATGACAACTGTAGCACAGGACATATAGTCAGGCTGATAAATACCGAACTCAAGGCAAATCTTCAAGCTACCAAACAGAGCACAAGATATGAGAGGTGTACAGAATGACTTAAGTATGCATTTGACAGAGTTCAATTCAGTACCATTCCATAAACATTTAGTAATAATCTGCTATGTATCAAGCACTCTGCAAATCATGAAAATTAAAAAGGCTGAGCTCTCTTTTTTGAATATTAATCCTTCTCATGTTATATATAAATGCAGCTATTTCCAATCAGAATGCCATTTTTGAATGCTCTAAAATTTTATAATCGTCTTCCATTTTCCGAATCACCATTCTACATTAGCAGGTGTGCAACATGTCTAAAATCACATGAATGTGTTACATTTTAGAGTGCTCTTATAAGTGGAAAAGCTTTTCAAAGATCTAAATCATGTCATGGCTAAGGGAGGAGCAAAGTCTCAGCTCAGATGAGGAGAAACACTGTCATCACGTGGAAGCATCTGCAGTGTGGTTAAAAAATACAATGAGCGGGGCGCCTGGGTGGCTCAGTCGCTTAAGTGTCCAACTTCAGCTCAGGTCGTGATCTCGCAGTCCGTGAGTTCGAGCCCCGCGTCGGGCTCTGCGCTGACCGCTCGGAGCCTGGAGCCTGTTTCGGATTCTGTGCCTCCCTCTCTCTCTGACCCTCCCCCGTTCATGCTCTGTCTCTCTCTGTCTCAAAAATAAACGTTAAAAAAAAATAAAACACTTTAAAAAAAAAATACAATGAGCAATACATCAGTGCTTGGAAGACTTTGCCTCTACATTTAGATGCTATATGTAACAAGAACAGTTATCATTCAGTGTCCCTGCATCCTTGCTGGATACAGAGTATGGTTATCACAGCACTCAGAATTGTGGTTACATCTTAAGAGGAGAGGCTCATACAGGCAGCTTCGAAGGACCAGCAATAACTTTTTCCTGATTGCTTTGTTTTTATTATGATTCTTTATACCTTCCACGTATGTTTTATCCACCATTCGGTATGTATGCTGTACCTGACAAAAAAAAAAAAAGCAATACAGCGAGTATTTCTGGAACACACAAGAAACTAGCGGTAGCAGCTGTCTCATGGGAGAAAATGTTCCATTCACTACACATCCTTTCCACCTTTTTAAAGTAAATATATGTAATACCTTTTGAAAAATAAATGATAGCAATAAATAAGTAAATCTGTAAAAACTCTGCCCATACATCACATTGAAATTGAAGATAAGCAATGAAGATTTGTACCTTGTAGTTAAAAGTAAGGATCTTCAAAAATCGGACTAAGTGCTACTAGTTCCCATGCTCAGCATAAAAGAAAACTTCAGAAAGAGAGCTACATATGGAATGACCGGTTCTCCACAGGCACGACAGTCAAATTTAACAGCTTCAGTCTTGTTCACGCAGTCTACAGATGCACGATGTATTACAGGTAGAATGTCCAACCAAGTTAGCATCCTGATTGGTTAAACCAGTCCTTCCCCCAGATCCTCCCATCTCCAAAGGCATGTTGAGCTCCTCTCCAAGGATGGCATCTCTTTGTATCCCAAAGAGATGGAGGTGGTGAATTATCTGATCCATAATATCTCAGAGCACTCAGAGTGGGAACTCAAACATCACTACAGAGTCAGAATCTCCCATCTCAACACCAACCAAAATAAAATCAACTGAACATTTTCATGTCCTCTCTTTACATGGCTCAGTGTAGATCATAAGTCAGTGAGTCACAAAATCCAGTTCAGACAGCAACTGATAAATGAAGGAGCTTTACCTAAAGCATGTCTACCAGAGAAAAACTCAGGGAAAAGCTAAAAATGTTGGAAGTTCTAAAGAAACATGATTTAAACAGCCCAGCAGAGCTTTAAAGATGAAAGCTTTGTGGAATTCTTGTGGGATAGGAACCAATGTTTTCAGATGGAAGTTTCTAGCACTGGAGTTCTATATCAACCTCCTCCCAGTAGCACAAATAATAAAAGAATGCTATATGCATACAGATTTCACAAGAAATACACATTGGGACAAGAGCTCTGGGAGATGAATAATAGATATGATTAAAAAGTCATATAGGGGCACCTGGGTGGCTCAGTCAGTTGAGTGTCCAACTTGTGATTTCGGTCAGGTCATGATTTCACAAGCCCCACCTCGGGCTCTGTACTGACAGCATGGAGCCTACTTGGGATTCTCTGTCTTCCTCTGTCTCTGCCCCTCCCTTGCTTGTGCTCTCTCTCACACAAAATAAATAAATAAACTGAAAAAAAGAGTAATCTCTCTCTATATATATATCCAAAAGAATTGAAAGCAGGGACTTAGATACTGTATACTTACTGTATACCCAAGCTCATGGTAGCAATATTCACAATAGCCAAAAGGCAGAAACAAGCCGAGTGTCCATCAACAGATAAACAAATAAGCAAAAGGTGTTACAGACACACAATGGAATATTATTTACCCTTAAAATGGAAGGAAATTCTGATGCATGGTACAACATGGATGAATCTTGAGGACACTCTAAGCAACATAAGCCAGTTACAAAAATACAAATACTGCATGATTCTACTTATATGAGGTACCTAGAGTATTCAAAATCATACAGACAGAGAAGAGAATGGTGATTGCCAGGGTCTTGGGGAAAGGGAGAATGAAGGGCTTCTTTGTAATAGGCACTGAGTTTCAGTTGTTTAAGACAAAAAGAATTGTGGAAACAGATGGTGATGATGCTCGCACAACAGCATTAATGTATTTAATATCACTGAAGCACACATTTAAAAATGGTTAAGGGGCGCCTGGGTGGCTCAGTGGGTTAAGCATTTGACTTTAGCTCAGGTCATGATCTCACAGTTCATGGGTTTGAGCCCTGCGTCAGGTTCTGTGCTGACAGTTCAGAGCCTGGAGCCTGCTGCAGATTCTGTCTCCTCTCTCTGCCCCTTCCCTGCTTGTGCTCGGTCTCTCTGTTTCTCAAAAAAATAAGTAAATGTTTAAAAAAATGTTTTTAAATGGTTAAAGTGGTGGATTTTATGTTCTGCATACTATGCACAATTTTTTAAAAAGAAAGAAAAAGGGGCACGTGGGTGGCTCAATTGGTTAAGTGCCAGACTTTGGCTCAGGTCATGATCTCACAGTTCATGAGTTTGAGCCCCTCATCAGGCTCTGTGCTGTCAGCAAGGAGTCCACCTCAGATCCTCTGTCCCCATCTCTCTCTGTCCCTTCTCCCAACAGTGTGCTCACTCTCTCTCTCTCTCTCAAAAATAAATAAACATTTTTAAAAGAAAAAAAAGGCCAATATGGAACCAAAAGCTATTAGTTTATATCATACCTAAATATAAGTATATACTTTTATAAATTATACATATAAATTTTATACATAAATTTAAATTTATATATATATATATCAATATATAAATGTATATATAAATGCTAAATGAGATAAGCCAGATACAAAAGGACAAACATCATATAACTCCATGTACATGAAGAGACTGAAGTAGTCAAACTCACAGAGATCAAAGTAGAATGGTGGTTACCAGGGACTGGGGTCGGGTGGGAATGAAGAATTATCGATTAATGGGTAACAGTTTTAGTTTGAGATGATATAAAGATTCTGGGAATGGATAGTGGTGATGGTTGCACAACACTGTGAATGTACTTCATGCCACTGAGTTGTGCACTTAAAGATGGCTAAAATGATACATTTCACTTGATATATATTTTACAACGATAAAAAAGATCACGTTTATAGTCAAACGACCAAACAGAGCTGTGAATTCAAAGACACAAAGATAAAGGTTAACAATATTATTCAAAATATGGCTTTTCTTGGAAATCATTTGAAGAAACAGAGTATAAACTGACAAATCATTGTACCAACGATTAGTCTGGACAAATCTCTGGTCTCTACAGTGAGAATGACATCACTCAGATGTAATGCTCTTGGGCCAAGCACATCTGCACCCAACAGCCCTACTCTTGGTGACAAACCAGCACCCCACCTCGGTCCATCCCACCCACCCCCATTCTTCCCACTGTGCCACTGAAACTGGTAAAGTGTTTCCTCTGTGTAGATTAAATCGCATTATGATCTACTCAGACGTAAGCTATATATACACCAGAGGCTGCAAACTGAAATGCAGGTACCATATGCACAAAGTGATGTGTAAGAGAAAAACAGCAGCACAAAACTTGATGGCACATAAGAGACAAGCTCAGTGTTGGGAGCACCAGGAAACTGGTCAGGATCTTGGGGAGCAGCAGCACAGGGGGACATCTGCTCATTTCCAGGCAGCCGCTCTCATGTATAAGTCTGTTGTTACCCAAACTACCAATTTTCCAAGAGAAATTACTTTGAACTAATAGAAACGAAACTTCTCGTGAAATACAATCCTTAAGTTTGTTCTCAAGGGGGAAGAAGAAATGCAAAAAGTGGGGAAAGGGAGCAGATGACATGTTTGGGGTGGGGCCACCCAGCTGGCTACTCACAGAGCCTAGTCCTTAATGGAGAGGGAGATCCAGACTTAGAGGATGTTGGAGAGGTAACATGTGAACAGAAAATCTATAGATGATTCAGAAAGCCATGCTAAGAACAATGGGCATTTATTACTGATGCTGTAATAATAAGGTGTTTCAGATTTAGTGCAATAATTCTTGCAGTACCATGGAGAACAAAGTGAAAAAAATGAGGGATAATAGGGAGACCAGTTTAAAAATGTAAAAATGTAAAATTAGTAAAAAAAAATGTAAATTAATTCTTTAAATACATACCCAACGCCTAAAATATATTTTAAAGAGCAACTTGCCAAGTTCATATCTGGTTCTGTTTTTTTTTTTTTTTTTTTTAAAGCTTGAGGCAATGACAACGAACTATTTCCTGGCCACGGTTAGGCCATAATATGTGTGATGCAGCTACAGAAATACTGTCTGAGAAGAAAACTGTTTACTTGGCCCAGTGTCAACAGAAAAATTTTCAGCCAGATACGGATTTATTTTTTCCATTTCAGCTTTAGGACAGGGTTTTATAAAACCTCCAATTTTGCTTATGGTTTCAAAATCATGATACAACATTCAAATGTTGCTCCATCATTTTTGTCATATGTGCATGCATGGAATGAAGGTGAAATATATTTAGGTGATTCAGAGAAAGCAGAAAGAACCTTAGTTAGGTTGTGCATTTAAGTTTTATTCATGCTGCACAAGGTTGATTCTAACAAGTTATAGAAGACTAAAGGGCACTAGGGAACATATTTAGATGAAATCAATTTATCAACATTTTAGGATTGCACTTCCTCATAAATTTGGCAGCTTTTCACTGAACAAAGCATACCAGTTTCTTTCTCTGAATCCTCAAGCTTTGCAACCACCTTCCTTGAAAAGTCCAAATGAATTTTATGCTAGTGGTTTTACATTAGGTGTTATTTACAAACCAAAAACACACAAAATGCTTTCTTAGCAAAGTTCAAGCTTTTAATTCTGAAAACTAACAAAGTAAGCAAATCACAGGTAGGCTAAAAAAAATGAAATATACAAATAAACACCCCACCAATACATTATCCTATCATATTTCTCCATGGAAAGTATAAACCACAAAAATATAACTCAGAATTGTATAATTACATAGCTTCTCATATGCCAACTATCCTAGATGGATACCAGAAATATCTGATGAACATGGAAGAGAAGTTTTTGTAAGAAATCTACCCAGTATTTATTAATTCATTGTCAACCCAGGATTATGGAAGTTAACTGTGCCTGCTTTGTATTTAAAAGTCAGTTTGTTTATTTGCTCAGGCTCAGTTATATCCACTGGTTTCTTCCCAGGAGGATCTTATCAATTCTTCCATGTATATGGTCTAATGGTACAAATCCTAGTACTTTCATTAGGCCTTTATTACCAATTTAGTAATTCAGGTTTAGTAGCCATTTGAGGGTCTTAATTTCAATTTTAACCAATGCCATGGTAACCGAAATGGAATTTCAGAAGCATTACTTTCCTCTCTCCTATCTTTCATCTTGTCCTCTGTACTGGCTCTTTTCCCTCAGGGTGAGAACACGTTCGGCTATCCGTCTTACTTTCCTAAAAAGAAATCCCTCAGCCCCCTCAATCCCTCAACCTACACGTGGTATTTGGTTTACTTACACTGCCAAAACCATATCTGTACTCACTGCCTCATCAAGCACTGACTTTTAATCTAAGTTCCCAGGGCTATTTATTCAAATGTTGTCCTAACAGTCTGACTTCCTCTACTAGCTTATTCTATATTGCCAGTCACCCGCTGGCCATCTCCAGCTGGACAGCTGATGTGTAGGTCAAAACCTCGATGAATTCAGAACATGAATCCTCATCCCTTCCCGCTACCTCCTCTGCCCATCCCCCAATCAAACTTAGCCTCGCTTCACTCCTCTTGGTAATGCTGCTCTCCCGTAGTCCCTTCCTCTCTTCTGAGCTAAGTCTTGGAGGCATCTCTACGGTTTCTGTCTCCCTCTCTCATACAGCCTTGGTAACCAGGTACCAATGACTATTCCCTACTCATTCTAACCACCCAAATCGACTACTGCGTATTCATTTTCATTGACATTTCCATTCTTTAGTTGTTTATGGACTCTTGTTTGAAGTATGAATGATGTCATCATACTGGTTCTCCCCCTTCCTTCCATCTATTACCTTTCTGATTATTTTATACACTGTAGCCAGATTCATCTTTCAAAGCACAGTGATGCACTCCCTTGCTCAAAAACCTTTAATAACTTCCTCAAATTTCAAAATAATCCAGGTCAAGTTCTTTGACCAGATATCCAGGAAATTTGTAATCTGACTTACTTCTACCTTTTTTCCTTATTTTCCCACTGTGCTGTTTTCTAATCTAATTTTCCCACCATGCTCCTTTTGGTAGGTACTACTCAACACTGGCTTCATCCCATTCCTAAGCCACTACTCATACTGTCCCCCTCTACCCCCCAATGCCCTTTTCTCCCTTTCCACCACCCTCATCCTGAGAAACGTTCACCAGTTTGCCAATTTTCACAACTAGAAGTAATGTCTCCCGGGTCTGAATTACTGTAAGGCTCTGTACTTCTCTTTCGATAATAACTTCATTCTACTTGTCTTCTTTTATTGCCTCAGTGATATAGTTTTATCTCCCCTCCAAAAATTCCAGAGTTTTTTAAAGGCATCATATATCTTTCATCTTTACATCTTTCTTTCCCCTACCAATGCAGGATAATTTCCCCAAGATGTGTGCCATCTAACCTGTTGTTGAGTAAGGGAATAAATTTTATTTTTTCAAAAACACCTTGCAATCTGTAAAACACTGACAAAACAAAGAGCTGGGAATACTGAAGGCAATTACATTTCCTATTTCTATAGCTGCAAGGGCCCTAGGACGGTTTACACAAAGAATTTCAAACAGCTGACTTAGTAATCTACCTCAAAGGGGTCTATCCCTCTTCACTAAATTGTGTGCCATAATGAAATTAAAAGAAACTGTCCCCAGTCCTAACGGGGTTCTGTCTCCATCTATGAATGAAATAGAGTCATAAGTAATTGGAATCATTTAATGCCATTTGCAAAATAGCCTTACATACTAAACCTTACCATCACTGTCATTTACAAATATAACACTAGAGATTTTCAAAGGTGCATTGTATGTCTAAGTTCCTTAAATCACTGAAATAATGACTTTATAGGCTCAAACTTTACTGATGTCATGAAGGCTTCTATGGATATTTTTCATATGATAAAATTTAGTGCCAATTACTTAAGTATTTCCCATCTTACATATGAAGAGACTGAGGCTCAGAGAACATAAATTACTTGCCCCAACTCACACAACTAGGAAAGTTGCAAAATCAAGACCCACACCTGGGCATTCAGTTCTCTGTTCAACAGAGCCACCTCTTCGGGTGATAAAATACAACCAGCAGGACAATCAGTTTACATGGAAGATTCCTTTATAATTTTCTGGAAGAAACCTGGCTAACTGGAAGCACCACCATGGCATTTCTTTACAGAATCTCTCGGATCTGGTTCCAAGCCAAGGCCGGTTACTAGCACCATTGCAACACACTAATATCTATGGCGTTGCTAATACTCTCCTTTTCATATTAATGAGTTTTATCTAATTTTTAAATAGAGGTGACTCAGAGTGAGATGGATATAATCTGCAGCAATCATTAGCCCGATATGAGAGCAAAAGTCACTTTCCAAAGCACATGGGAGTTTCTACAATTCTTTCCTGTTTTGTAGGGTTGAAT
>NW_026058406.1:0-35583 GCF_023721935.1 Panthera uncia
CAAACTGCAGTGCAGTATCTCTCAAGTTGTCTCCGTCCAGAATAGATGGTGGGATCCATATTCCACTTTGGAGCCACCCATGAAAATAAAAGGGGGCGGGGGCAGGAAACCGACACAAACCACCAAACAAAATACGTGTGACCAGTTGTATTGTTTCTAGAAAGGTTTTAACAATAAAGTGATGGGGAAAATACTTTCAGAGGAGCGTTTATCTCACTGACACTACCAAAAGTCACTCAGGCTCTTTTCATGTGGAGAATTGGCTTATGTCTGAAATAAAACTGAAGTGAAACTACCCAAAATGGGAGTAAATAACCAGTTACTTTCAATGTTGAATTTTGAGGTTAAATTATTAGTGGCACTCACAGAAACACTTCTGCAAAGTTTTCAGTGTAATTGCTTTAAAGGAAAAGTTCCAAATGATATAGTCTCTGCACAGATATTATGGACATCATTCCAAGGCAAAAATGTGGTTTTGCTTTTGCATTACATACCTATGTAGTATACCAATAAAAGTCTGACAGATATGTCCAGATGAAGCATATTTCTCTGGCTATGCACAGAATTTCATCATAAATATATAATGCTTTTAAAGATGACACAATCACACATGGAATGATGTTAATCTTAATATAACTAAGTTTACGTTTTGCATCAGGGCACAGAGCAAAGAAAAAAAAACCCTGAAATTGGAATATGTTATCTCCTAAAAGCCTATTTGAGTTACTTAAACATCAAAATTGTTAGCAGTCAATCATATGGAGAAAGTGATTCCATTAACAACAGAAGAAAACATCTATCAGGGAACAATATACAATATGGTTATTCTTTTTTGGATTTGCAAACCACTTTTATTTCCATTTCGTTCCCAGCTTATTTTCATATCAGTATTTCAATAGCATATGTTTTACATATGCGGATCTATACAAAATTTAACAAGCTTTTAAAATATTTTCATCATTTATTCATAAAACCAACATGTCTCCAGGGGAAAAATGGCTTTATGAGATTTCTAGCAGAATGCATTTCACCTCAAGGTGCCCAATTCAGATTTATACACACACACTATTAATTTCAGAAACAAGTGTGGCAAACTAATGATTATTCAGAAATTTATAAGTAAAATTAATCTGTGCAGTTTGTATCCAAAAAAAGAAAAGCATTGACATCAGCATGAAGACTAATCATCAAAATGGAGCAGAAAAACTTATACAGAAACTGACCAGGCTGACCCTGATCTGTGAGGGCTCTGAGGCCACATGCTGAGATCTTTCAGCAGCAACAAATAAACTTTTTACATAAATACAAGACAAAAGGAACCACCAGCACCACCACCGCCACAAAAAATAAATAAATAAAGGAGTGAGCGAAAAAGAACAATCTTTCTCAGCTGGGCAAACTTCCAACTACCACCCAGGCTGCTGGATGCTTGTGATCAGAGACACGTGCAAACATGCAAACCCCCATGCACGTATCAGAAGAATGAATTAAATAAAAACTCTGCGGAACAAGAGAAAATACCATAGTCTTTCTCTCAAGTAGAGTCTTACATTTAATGGGTTCTTACACCAGAGCAAGAATGATATGTTATTATTAGAACTCCAAATATCCTCTATCCTTAGACAAGGCTAATCTTTATGAGGGAAAAGAAGCATCATCCTGCATATTAGGGAGTTTTCCCCAAAGCATAATAGGTACCTATGTGCTAGAAGAGACGAAGCCAGGATAAAGAAAGAGGGGAAGAGTAGGTTCCCACCTGGAATTCTAAGGTGGAATTTCCATCAGTCAAGAGTCTCTGTACCAAAGACTAGCTTCCCTGATGGTCCCTACAAATGCCTGACACCCAGTCTCAGAACTAACATCCTCTGCTCACTTTAATAAGGCTCCTAAATTATAATTATAAAATCTCAAAAACTAAGATATTGATGAACTTAGCTATGATAACACCCTCTTTAGGAGAAAAAGGGGAAAAATACTCAGTGGGTCCATATGGAACCACTCAAAAGAAAAAATTGTTAATTCTTACCGAATTTTAATAATAGGGTAACTATAGTCTCATGTAAACACTGAAAGGCAACTAAAATATTTTTATTGCCATGTAATTGACATTAAAAATGTAAAGTTTTAAAGACAAATTGATCATTTATGTAAAAATCCAAAAATATTCTATAAAATTCAAATAGCTAAAATGTAATATATTATTCAAAAGTACTATTCTCTTTGATAACCTAGTGACACATCAGAAGTGAGACTTGTAAAATATAAAAGTTAATTGCTTTTATAACTGTAAACACACTTTACTATGTATTTGTTTGATATCTATAAATAAAAATACTTTCTCAGTTTAAACTCTGTATACAAAATATCATCTTGGTAATACACCTTACATCTCCACTGGCCATTTCTATTTTTACCAAGCACCTCTTTGATACATTGTGTCTTATAATCCTTCAATCATTAAAACAAAAAAACAGAGGCCTCCAATGAAAGCAGTACATCACCAGAGAGACTTAATAAATTGGATAATGAAATTTGAAGTAGTCGACATCTTGCCAGTCTAAACGAGTGTGCAAATAAATTGTGCACTAATCCTCAAGAGGTAGGAGGAACATAATACTGCCAATGCCTGTAACAACCAACACTGAATATGCTAAGATTCTCCCACTGAATAAGCCACGTCTCAAACATGGACAGGCAGTTCCACGAGGAAGCAAAGGTTACAGAACCAGAGAGAAGCACAGGAAAACTCAATAATGGAATCAATAAAATCTAAATCTAAATTACTTAATAAAAACCACATTCCATTGCCAAAGTGAAAAGAGCTACATGTATATATGATTTTGGCCAAAACGTTCAAAGGTTAGGATAATTAAGAAACTTTTTATGTTTAGAAACTGTATTTCATTTAATTTATTAAAAGATGACTGACTTATTTAGTAATTTCATCAAGGCAATAAGACATTCTTTAGGCTTCGGTCAAAGATAAGCAAAAAAAGCAGTCTAAATGCTTTGCTGAAAAGCAACTTATGTCTTACCCATATAGTAGATCTTAAAGTACTCTTCCTGCTAAACACAGAGTTCAGATTTTTAAAAACTGTAAACTTTTATAAAGCATATTTTCTATGCAAAACCTAACATGTTTCTTTTTACATCGGTCAATATAAAGAAGAAAAAGAAAAGGAAAGAAAAGAAAAAAAAAAAAACGCTTCTTGGGAACCTCCAAAGTGAAGCATATGGAGGTCAGTAGGTGATTACAAATAAATCAGTACATCATGGCTTCATTCAAAACGAAGAGCTTCGGGCATGGATAGAAAAATGTACTTATTATAAGCCCCTTCGGACTTGGAGAAAGATCCAGATTATAACACCTTTGAAAAGAATATACACAATTCTCCTTTTCCTAACCCTTCTAACTCAGGGCTTAAAATTCAAAAATAAGATAGCTTCAAGACCCTAATCATGATCTGAGATTTCAAGTCATTCATTGTCTGCTGCTGCTGTCGCTCTATTAAGAGGAGTCCTCAATGCGTTACAGCTCTCTAGTTAACATCAGCCAACAACCAACTCTGTCAGCTGGGAGCCATTTAAAGTAATATACAGCCCCAAAGGGCAGAAGGTTCAATCTAAAATGGAGGCCTGAGCCCCCCTGATGAAAGGCGGAACTTTCCTTTTATCCCAGAAAGTTCAGGCAATATGCTTTGTACACAAAGATTGTTTTTAACCTTCATCTCTTCAGTAATGTCATCTATTCTGATAATTATACAGGGGGCAGTCGGGAAATAAAAATTATACTTCATAAGAAAAAGATCCAGTACTTTTCCCCCCATAACCTACAGCCAGAAGAGTCTACAAGACATTTTGAAAGGCACAAAGAGCTTTTTCTGTTTAAGAGGAATGGATGAGTAAGATAGGGGTTGAGGAAGAGAAATGGCAGCTGATGTGCTTCCGAATTAGCCAACCAGGTGCAGAGGTCAGCCTGCAGCAACCTTCTAAATATTTAATGATTCAGAGAGCACTTTATTAGGTGACTAAAAATAATGCCAAGACAAGTTAATGTTTCAAAACCATATCCTTCCTAAAATACACGCAGCATCAGACAAGAGTGAAACCATCCCAGGCAACCACGCCTCCTAATTCCAGATGTCTATTGACAGCCTGTGGGACATGAAACTAAATCACAAAGGGCTTTGGAGAAAGTTCTTATAGGTTTTCTAAAGGCTTTTCTAATTTTCTTCAGCTATCCGGATTTAGAAAATTAAAGCGAAAAATAAAATACAGATTTTAATAATAACAATGAACATGTTAAGATAAATCAAAACTGTAGGTACTGTTTGTACTCACAAGTAAAAAACTGATACTTTTCTCAGGAGGGCATTGTTCCTATAATGTGGATATGTATTGAAGGAACCCAGAGGAAGTTCAAACTACCCTAGCGAGACCAGCTGTGCTTCTGTGTATAACACTAAGCATCAGAAAAGCCTGCAGGCCAGTCCATTCAGAGCATAGTTCTGCTTCAACTCTGGCCCATGCTCCTGCCATCTTCCTGTTTAGCATCCATTTTGGAATTCTCTGCAAAATGACACTGCAAACTTTGACTCACTCATCATGATTCACGTTCAGTAGTCTCACCAATAACCAGTCAATAGCCACTCCTATACTTACAAGTGTGGCTCTTCCAAAAGACAAAGACAACCATCCTTTTTGTTGTCCTGAATACCTTTAGTTATATTTACTTTTGATACCTTTATCTCTCTTCCTTCATATGTTTACTCTGAACAATGAGTTTCTACACTGTCTTTTTTATTCCCCCACAAGTTTTCAATAAAGCACTGTATAGATGGCGAGCTCAGAGACAGGGAGCCCAGACAATGTATTATGCAGCTCATAATGAAATCAATAGGCAGATCACAGAATGAAGAATTCCTATGTTTGATAGAATTAAGCTTAAGCCATTACATTTCCTGGAGATTATTAGAAGCAGCAGAAGTGACTTTTAAAAATCTGCCAAATGGGGGGGGTGGGGGATAAGTTAGCAATATTCACCAAACATTAAAATGTATATAACTTCTGAATCAGAAATTCTGCCCTTAGGAATCTAATTTGTAAACAGGCGTACAGACATATGTACAGGGATGCTCAGTAAGTCCTGAGATAGCAAAAAGCTGAAAACAATCTAAATGTCCATCAATAGACAACTGTGTAAATAAATTTTGGCAGATTTCTCACAATGTAATGCTGTGCCACAGTGGAAAAGAGGGAGATGGTTCTATGTGCTGATAATAAATAATCTCCATTGTATATGTATGTATACAGGCTATGTATGTATATGCCAAAAGGGGGGGATTGACACAGTTATGCAAAGGTACAATATATGAAATACAGATATTTCTGGACAGACATATATTAAGATACCAATGACAGTTACCTCTGAGAGAGAGGCTGGAGATCTAAGTGTCTTTTACAGTGTGTGAAAATTTTACCATAAGCACATGATACTTTTTCCACCCAAGATTAAATCAATAAATAGATGGGAAATTCCCAACTAAAACACATTTGTCTTTCTGGGTGGATATGTATTATTTTTCATGGTGGCATAATTAGATTTGAAGGTAAATGCCACCACAGACCATCATTTTTGCCTTTGAAAGTTTCAGAAGTTTTGAGGGACCAGATGGTCTGACATTCTAGCAAATCAGCCCTCAATAGAAATAAGCCTTCAACAGCAGTGGGCTGGTCAATGGTAAACTTTTCTAAAGGAGAGACAAAGCCTTTTTGTTCTCGTAAGTTACTCAATAACTTGTAACTCCAGCTCACTTAAATAATAACTGTGTTTCTAAATAGGAGGTATGTAATTCAAACGGTTCTCTTTCCAAGGAAACCAGTATCTATCTCTATTATCTAATACTTGCTCTTTTATGGTATATAATTTTTTGGAATGTTTATAAAGTCAGTTGATATGTACCCACAAAAGAATATCTAGCCTGTTTTGTTCAAGGCAACTGAAGCATCATTTCATCTTTCAAGTTGAATCCAACGGAGGGGACTGGTGGAGTGAGAGCCAGGTTTACCACTGGCTAAGGAGACGGTGCAGTACAATTAGCAATTTTGTTCATGGAGCTCAGTGACAGTAGCTAGAGAGAAAATACTATGAACCCAGCCCGGCTTCTCATGTCTGGAGAAGGTATGTTTGATGTGTTATGAAGGTTACTCTGACAAAATACTGAAGGAAATGTACCACTCCAGGTGAAAGACACTGTTGGCCATCACACACTGAGGTCTGGCACAATCTTGTTTAGGACTAGATCAAGGCGGGGGGGGGGGGGGGGGGGGGTATATTCTCCAGCTCTACTTTAAATTTGCCAAACCAAGGAATTTAAAGCAATTTAAATACAGAATTTGATCTGGCTGGTGTTTTATCTTTAAACTAAAAATACAGGATGATTATAATGTAACAGAGCCTTTAAAAGCACAACACAAAATCTATTTATGCTTTTAGGATGAGTACTGACATCAAAATTGTAACCTTGGGAAGCTAAACAAATACCCAAGTGATGTTGCTATTGCGCAAATATTTTAAAATATTACTTCAGATACGCCTTTATAATTAATGAGATCCATACAATAAAATCAACATCACTTTTCAATTAGACTTCTTTTACCAAACTTATAACACCCATCTTGATCATCAGACTTACTGATCACTAGAAAGACTGTTGCTAATGTGCAAAAACCAAGTATACATTCACAAGTTTCAAGTCTACCATTAATTAGTAGATTCAAAACATGATGTTATTAAGGATGTTACGAAGACGACATAACACTGTTAAATATCTTGTTGCTACAAGATATTTTTAGGAATTTCAATACTCTTGGACTCATCATACCCCCTCTCTGTGCCTACTCCCAGAGACATTGGTTGCTCCTTTTTAGCTGTGGCATAATTTTTTAATTTTAGAGAAAGAGAGTGCATGAGTGGGGGGGGGGGGAGAGAGAGAGAGAGAGGGAATGATAATATGAAACTACATTATAGCCTAAGGAGATTTGCACTTTTTGGTCTTTCTCTTTGCAATGACCTGAGCCTCCAACCTTCTCTCTTGTCTCCAGCCCTCAGGCACACACATTCATACTTCATCTCCCTGGACACTGAAAGAGAGAGAGAGAGGGAGAGAATCTCAAGCTGGCACCACGTTCAGTGCACAGCAGGATGTGGGGCTCAATCCCATGACCCCTAGCATCATGACCTGAGCCGAAATCAAGAGTTAGATGCTCAAAGGACTCAGCAACCCAGGTGGCCCTGGATGTGGCATATTTTTTTATATGCCTCTTAACTACCTTTCAGTCAACACTATATACTCTTACAGAAATGATTATGGCTAAAATGACAAGAACTTATATCATTAGAACATAATTTTCTCATTAGAAATTATTAATTAGATCATACTATTATTATAATAGTCTGAAAAGCAATATAGAACCATTTTAATAATATGAGAAAGTAATAATGTTGCATATGAACGAGATTACTTATTTGTATTATTACATCCCAGCCCTACTATATCTTTCATGGCATATATAAGAAGCAATAACACTCTTAGAGTCAAGACACCTGGGTTGTAATTTGATCTGTAACTATCTAGCTGCTTGATCCAGAAAAAGACATTTGAACCCTTGTCTGGACTTTGATTTTTCTTTGTAAAATGATCCTCTGACACCTCAGCAAACACTCAAATACTCTTATCAACAAAGATATTCACGAGTACTATACAGTTGGCTGGTCATTAGTTGCAACAAAAATTCACTCATAGCTGGATCATTTTAATTACAGCACAATTGAGACTAATATAATTCTATGCATTACCAGGAATATTTTCACATATCCCCCCCAAATTAATAAAAATTCTGAAAAATATATTACAATGGATTATTTTGAGAAGCATATGTATGCCCTCTTAGTATTCCTGTATATATGTCACCAAAATGTTCATAACTTAAGTGTTAGGGCACCTGAGTAGTTCAGTCAGTTGAGCATCTGACTCTTGATTTTGGCTTGGGTCATGATCCCAGGGTTGTGGGGCCAAGCCCCATGTCAGGATCCATGCTCAGTGTGGAGTCTGCTTGGGATTCTCTCTCTCACTCCTCTCTCTCTCTCTCTCTCTCTCTCTCTCTCACCCTCTGTCCCTCTCCCCCACTCACACTCTTTCTAAAGTAAAAAAAAATTCATAACTTAAGTGTTAACATTGGCTATTATTAGCAACAAAAGCATAAAAACATATATATATATATATAAATTATAAAATAGTTCAACAATGATCACTAATTATTAAAAAAGCACTAGTAAGTAATAAAATATCCATCACATTAGTGAAGTGGTTCCTGAAATAGCAATACTTCTTCCATTTTGCTCACTGACGTATCCCCAGATGTAGCCCTATGTCCCCAACACATAGTAGACAATCAAAGAGTAGTTGTTGGATTCCTGAATCAATACCATACGATCTCTACATAAACTCGTAAAATGTTGAAACTTCACACAATATAGAATCACCAATACACTTCAGTGATAACTGTTTAAGTATCAAAATGTCTTAATATTGTTTGATACCCTCTTCCTACAGTTCTCTCACTCAGCTCCCAACAGAAGTGATTCGAGCCACCCCTCCTGATGCTCCCTCTCCTCAATTCTCTCCTGTTTCCAATTAGCATGACAAACCAAACTAAGTTCTCTTCAAAACCTACTGTAATCACAAGGTCACTTATTTTGTCTCACTCTCCACTGCTTCAGCTATAAACTAGTACAACAACAGCTGATTTCAAATGTAAATTAGCTATGACTTTTTAGAACATTTATACAATACCTGTCAAACTGTGTTTGGTCCACTGAAAGCATGCAATAATAATAAATAAAAAGCTCATTCCCTGCTTACAGCCTTAAAATCCCAAAGTTCTTGATAACTACCATATCAGCCTACTACCTTTCTTTTCTTTTTTTTTTAACATTTATTTTTGAGAGAGAGAGAGTGAGAGAGAGAGAGGGAGAGACAGAGTGCAAGCGGGGTAGGGTCAGAGAGACATGGAGAGAGGGAGGCACAGAATCCGAAGCAGGCTCCAGGCTCCGAGCTGTCAGCACAGGGCCCGATGTGGGGCTTGAACTCACGAACTGTGAGATCATGACCTGAGCCAAAGTCAGACGCCCAACTGACTGAGCCACCCAGGTGCCCCTCTACTACCTTTCTTTAATGTTCCCCACATCCCAAGCCAAAACTATCTAAACTGTAATATAGTGCTGTCTAATAGAACTTTCTGTGATGAGGGAAATGTTCTCTATCCTTGATGTCCAATAAAGTAGCATGGCTATTGAATACTTGAAATGTGGCTAATGTGACTGAGGAACTAAATTTTGATTTTGTTTCATTTTAACTAATTTTCATTTAAATGTAGACAGTCACATATGGCTAGTGGCCTTGCTATCCAATCCACGCATGGTTTCTTCACAATATTCTCAAGAATATGCTTTTCTAACTTTCTCCAATATACACTCTACTTTTTCTCCACTAATAGGATTCTCTTCTCTTAAACAATAGCCTCCCTTTTTCTACTCATTGAAATTTTATCCATCCATCGAGGTCTAATTCAATTTCCACCTTCTACTCAAAGACTTGTACCATAGCTTTAATTGAACAATTTCCTATCCAATATTGTCCATCTTTATCATGCTGTACTGTTACCCTGTACTTTTCTTACATATTGCCTTGCTTTGCTTCCAGGTTGTTTTGTCAATTTGTTTTATCTTCCCTCTAACCCCAATAAGGTATAAGTTCTTTGCTAGAAAGAGAAAACAAGTTAAATTTATTTATCCCTCAAATAACGTATAGAATGCTAAACATACAATCATTGTTCAACAGTTTGTAATTAACAGGAATAAAACAATTAGAATGAATTTAAATTTTTACATTCTTATTGTGATTTTACAATTGAAGAGAAAGCCATGATCTTGGCAGACACATAGATTTACAAAGTTACCAAAGTAGTTAATCTAATTCAATCTTCAAGTAAAAAATTCTAGGGATTATTTTAATCTTTCCATTTTCTGAAAGGATCCCAAGTTACTCTAAAGATTTTGCACTTTTCCTACTCATAAATTTCTCCACAGAGAGGTTTCAGTCCTTCTTTTGTAAACCACTCAAGCTTAACTTCTTGACAAAAAGTTAATATGACTGTATTTTTTAAAAGTCATACTTTAAATTTTAAAAGAGAGTGCTGCCCTCTTGTGAAATGAGGTAGAAGGTTTATCTTTTCATGGACAGTTGAGTAAATTTTGCAAAGGTATTAAAGGTTAAATTTTGACATCGAAACAAGAGTGTATCTCAAAGTTGTATCGATTTCCCGAGGTCTCTCCCTTCTCGTCTTGGTTAATTTTCCACCCAAATGAGGGATGGAACATCAGGTTGAACTGCTCACAAGTGTACTATAACTAAAAAATAATGAATGACTGGAATACCTTCACTGTGACAGGAATGAAAGAGTGCAGTTTGTAAATATTGTGTTACTGAGGGGGCAGTGGGAGAGCCAGTGACAGAGAAGATGAGTCAATGACAACATGGAAGGTTCTGAGTCAACTCGTTAACCCTGGGCAAGAGTTTAATCTGTCTTCAATTAACTTATTTACATATAAAGTATTTTAATAATACCACAAACTGTATAGATCTGTGTTGAGATTAAGTGAAATAGTAGAGGTAAAATAGCATAGTCCTTGTCATATGATAAATGCTTATTAAAGACTGTTGAACCAACAGTAATAATATTACCAAAAAATTACATTCATAACAGGCATTTAAACAATAAAGCCTCTCAGAGAGTCTAACAATTGCAATATATGCCATCTTTTATTGGGGCAGTTATGATATGGCTCAAGTACTAGGTGCCATAAAAAGACATAAAAGTATTACTCCAAAGGAGCTCACATTCTGAGCTATCCATGAAATACCTGGAAAACCATTCCCTAATTTCATGAAGAACAAGTATGAGTAGTAGGTTCACAAATTCACAGAAATGATGGCTCTAAAACCTATGGGCTTTAAGGATCCAGTTAAACACGTCAGTTTACTTGAATGACACATAATAGATCATCTCAATTCTAAAGTACCAAGAACTAGAAGAGGAGAAAGAAAAATTGCTGTCAATTCCATAGGGTTTCCTTTTTTCTATAGAATGAGCTTCTTAGAATGAGATTTTGCTTCCTCTCCTATCCTCTCCTCTGGGCCTGGGATAGAAAGATTGTAAGACTTTAGCTGGACAGAGTATAGTAAGAGTAGACTAAACCATCTTGACCCTTTCTCCAACATTAGCAAACATGAATAACTCACAAACCAGTTTTCATTTACCCACCACATTGGGACACACATGAAAATAGTTACCATTTACATAGCAATATTAGGAACAGGTGTGCCCATAAAAGAACACGTTTAAAATTTAGAGCATTCTTTGATTTGATGGTCAGCACTCTAAGGGAGCTGTATATTTAAAGTAATCTTCAGGAAATTCTTTTGTAATGTAGATCTTTTGTCAAATTAAAAGCCATCCCCTGATATATCTGTGTTAGCAGTTTGAATTTTTATGCATGAGAGGTTTTCTTAACTTGGGAAAACATTCCATTTCTTGATTGGTATTAGGATAGAGAATAAAGGAGTGTCTGGATAATGAGGTGAAAAAGTGTCTTAAGGAAGAGTATGGGTCTAATATTTACTAATATAATACATTTTTGGTACAGCTTCCTTAAAAAAATCCCTTTTTAAAACAGCCTATAAAAAATAAAGAAATGACAATTATTCTGTTCTATTATTCTAATTAGTTGCGTCTCTGTTCAAATAGCATTCAGCCACAGAGGAACCTTGTAACATTTTGGTGAGCTAATTGAGAAAACCTCCAATTAAATGTTAAGGAAAGAACATTAACATGCACATGATTTATAACATTTTAAATTAAATAATGCTTTGATTGTTTATAAGGCTGGACTTTCAGCAAAGGAAATGGTGATTCATCATATTCCTAAGGGATAATGCTTCTAAGAAGTAAATAAAGGTTAAAAAGGCAGGGAAATATATGCATCAATAACTTTTCAAACCGAATAGAATTACATGACATTGTAACCAACTAATTTTCTTAATCTCGTAGAAAGGGGGGAAGTTTGACAAAGTGAACTATCAAGTAGGTCCAGGAAAATAGAAGTCAACCTAAGTCTTGTTCCCATTTACTTAATCAGGTAAAACAGAATCTGTTCAGTGACCCATATCAGAGATCAACAAGAAAAGGTTTTCAAGTTCAAAGAATGAGAGAAATGTGGCCCCGCAGTGTGTGCTAAATAGTAAGTTTTCAATAAAGGTGGCTGATTCAATGTGATGGGCCACTGAACACCATTTTGACATAAATTTTTTTAAAGAGGTGCTTCCTCCCGGCACCCCTCGCTAGCAGTAAGTGCTACTCTGCTATCTCCCACTTTCTGCCAGTCAGAACCATGCTCTGAGTACCTCTAAACACTCACATGGCCAACACAGCTTTTAACCTTTTTTTCCCCCCCTGCTACTGTTAAGCTGCCACAACCCCTCTGTTCTGCACAGATTTCTTGATCTCCAACATTAAGGCTGCTTTCTCTGGATCATTTTACCTTTTTCAGATGATTCTATCTTTCCTCTAACCCTTAAGATTCTATCTCCCATTATAAATCAAAGAACTAAGGCCATATTAACTTGTTGACTTGAACCAAACTACCTTGTTCATATTGCAAAGCATCATTCTATTACAGGGATCAGATTTCCATCATTTATCTAAATTCTTGGGTTTTCTCTGTTCTTTTCAAATTGAACTAGCAGCAACACCCAAAGACAAATACAAAAGTTGTCTCTGGAGCCATTAAACTTAAATACATGTTCACAACAAAATACTTTATAACTAAACAGTATCTAAGTTCTAGGACTATTTTTAAAAGGGTAAACTACAATTCTATTACACTAAAAAGTACAAAAGTATGCATAGTAATTAGGATAGGCAAAAATAATTCTTTGAACTATAGTATTCTCAAGAAAAAAAATTACATGAGAAGAATTTAACTTAATAACTGGCACAGACATATTTCCAGGCCTTTAGAGATTCTATGCCAACTAGATTCAAATTCATTAGCACTATATACTGAAAAAAAGATCAAGTTAGTTTCTCTGATAAACTAAGAATTATGAAATGATAGTTATAATTACTTTTTTAAATAAGACACTATGGAAAAGATAAAACTAAAAAAACTGCTGGGGAAAAAAATATAAATTAGGCCTCTAAAATTATAAATGTATGACGAATGTGTAACCAAACACATACTTAAACATATACCTAGCTATCATAATTTTCTATTCATTTCTAAAGCCTCTCGGATTATTATTAGAATATTAACAATTTGTAAAACTAAATAATATCCCATGTTATAAAATATTTTCTTAAATTCTCAATCACTGAGATGAGAGATCATTAATTTTGAATACTCTGGTATTTTATACCTAAAGCCTAATTCAGTTTAGAGCGTGATTATACCTCTATGAAACTCTGTATTTTGGATCTTTGGATCCAAAATGACCTATAAATACCAGCCATTTCAACCAGTCAGACAAAGTTTTTCAAAACTAATTTTAGAGCTCATTTACAATGGCATAAAAGGATGATAAAGGTAATTTGTGTATATTGGGACTCACCAAATGGAGGCCACCCCAGTGGCCCAGCCCATGTCACAAAACTAAGCCAACGTCAGCCTGCACTTATGGGAAACGCCCTACTGTCAAGGACGCCGAGCGCGCACAGCCTTCACCATCCTCCAACTCAGCTTCAGCTGGCTTGCCTTACCCTAGAAAATAGGACCTTCCAGCCTTATAAGGAAATCTCCCCACCTCCCAGCCCATCACCCTATTTCTACCTTGCCTCTTCTAATGCTCCAGAAAACCCACTCTTTCCCTAAATCCCTCCAGAACAGTGCACTCACTGTTTGTGAAGCACTGCATTGCCCCAGTCCATGGACAAAGGACGTCAAATTCTTTACTAAATTGTTTCAGTTTTTGTCATTTAACAAGGATGAAGATTAGGAAAACTTACTTAATAACCATGGAGTTTTGCACATAGTTCTGTAGGGTTTTGCTTTTCCTACCCATGTGTCAATTTGCTTGAGCAACTGTGCAACCATGCTTTTATATATATCTCTCCTTTGCAAATGTAAAAGTAAATTAAAGACATATGTGACACGGTATTATGAAGAAAAATTCCCCACTGATCTTGCCATTTTTAGGAAGATGATGAAAATAATTAACTAAACAATAAATATGGCAAGCCATAGATACCATGGACTCAACCACACATGTAAAACATAATTTTAGAAAGTGTGGAGTGCATGTATATAGAAGTATACAATAGGATTTTTGAGCCACAACACAGAACCACTTTAGCCATATTAACACAAATTTTTAACAAAACCCAATTATTTACAAAATAAACAAAAATTTGCATATTTACATAAAAACTATTCAATCCAACCTACTCCCTCACTAGACAAAGTTAAACTCATTTCCTTCTATTTTATGAACATGCAATATTCTGAAGCTTAACCTAGACTTTGGGTATTTGTAGTTCCCTTGAAATACATTATTTTCTTGTCCCCTCTGATAAAACAAAAATTTAAACTTCCACCTTTTTCTTAATGTTTATTTATTTGGGGAGGGGGGTGTGCGCACAGCCAGGGAGGGGCAAAGAGAGGGGGACAGAAGATCTGAAGCAGGCTGCATTAAAGGCAGTGAGCCTGATGTGGGGCTTGAACTCCAGAACCATGAGATGTGACCTGAGCTGAAGTCAGACATTCAACTGACTGAGCCACCCAGGTGCTCCTTAAACTTCCTTTAAATCTTCAACTTTTGTTCTTCATTGAGATCTGCTCTAACTCTAAACTGGTGATCACTCGTGTACTTTATGTTCTAGACCCCGTCAATCTCTGATGGAGACAAAAGCCCTTGATGACACAGTACCTTTAACTTTGCTTCATACTTCTAACCCAAGCATCAACAAATTTTCAGGACAACCCACTATTATTTTCCCTAAAACTATATATGATGATGTTGAATGAAAGGGGGCATGAAACAGAGTGCTGTGGGTTCTGATAGACTCCATGAGAAAAATAAAAGTTTGTCTGTATCAACCAAGGAGCAATAAAAGTATTAAATCAGGTTCAGGGTCAAAATTTTCCAGATTATGTAACATCTATTCAAGAAGCATATCCCATAATACATTCCACATAATCTACATAAGTGTAATCTACTCAGGGAAATCCATATAATAAAGTCATGCCAATATTTATTCCCCTAATTCTAATACTCAGAATGAAGCAACTGGCCTGTGGGAAAAACATCTTGTTCCTGGGCTGAGCAAATTGTATCACCGTTGTTGCCTTTTTTTTGTTTTTAATTCCAAAACAAAGAACGCATTTCCAGTTAAAAAGAAAATATGGAGTTATAGGGTCTCTTGACAGGATGGAGGAGGTAAGTAGGTTTGTGACATGTTATCTCTAAACTGACCTTGTGTCACTGGTGCATAAAATGCTCGGAATTGAGCTGTAAGTAGTGTGGCTTATCTGAGAGGGAGGAAAGCAAACACAGAACCCAGAAATTAAGGAACTTCCCTCCCCAGTCCCTCAAAGTACATCAATTTTGTCTCTTGGGATTAGGGTTAAAACAACAAAAGATTGTCCCCAAACAAGAAAATGATTACAGTGTCAGGGATGTCAGATTAGCAGGTAGTTACAGAGAAATGACTGGAAAGAAGACCTAAATATGACAAGGGCAAATAAAAAAAAGAAACTGCAGCTTTTACACAATGTATGCAACCTCTATGGATAATACTAGAAATTAAATCCACACCTGTAAAATTACCTGGCTCATACTATAGGGTATTTGTACAAGTAGTATAAGTTAAAAAAAAAAATTAGCCATAATAATTAAAAAAAAAAGTTCAGACCATGCTTTTTTGCAGCTTTGTAACAGAGTCAAAACTGGCTAATGCACACATGGTAATTAAGAAAATTACATCATCTTTTCAAAAAGGGACCTACACTCTCTGCCTTGTTTGAGATCTCATTAACTTGAAATAAGTTCCAGTCAAAGACAAACAGGTTTTACATACCATACTAGATTTTAATTATAGCTAAATATACTTGCTAATTTTATATTCATGTAAACACCTGCATTGCCTGTGTCAAGATTCCTGAGCAGTAAAGATTTCGGTGAACCTAAAGCATAAAATCAACCAATCACAAATTAATTACCTTATTCATGGAAATAGTATTCAAATCTTCAGGATGTTTTCTTTAATAACTGAGTTGTGCTCAGCTGAGTTGATTAAAAGCATGAGACAAACTCACACTCTAAAATTAGCATTTTGTTATATCACTTAATATAAGCATGGTATCCAAAGTCTATAATTATCTTAGGGCCAAGGAATAATTTCAATAATGGGTTATTACCATTGGTGAGAATGAGTTAGGATCACTAAGATACTAACATTTAAGTGCAAAGCTTTTATTTCTTCCTCAGTCCCAGAAAAAAAAAAAGTTCTCTTATTTCATCTTATTTAGTTATTAGTCTGAAATAGATATACTTTGTCCAAGAACTTCTTGTCTTTAAATAAAGAGGGAAAAAAAACTGGCAATGGAAACTATTTCAACTGCATTAAATGAAAATAACTCAAGTACATTTTGAATTTCAAAACAACAAAGATCACAGTTGAGAAGCAGCTCTTTTCAAAACATTTTGATCTATGATGTAAATATTGGGACCACGCTGGCAGACTTTCATACAAACCCCTAATAACAACAGTTGTTAAACTAAGTATTTATATAGCAATTTTCCTGAGACCAGAGCTTCACACAAATAAATATAAACTGTACTCTTGATTATATATCTCCCTGACTCAAATCTGTATGTTGCAAGATGCTCTTTAGGGATATAAAAACTCGGTGAGACATTTTTTTCTGGCAATTTCTCAAGAAATTGTAAGCTAATAATCTTAGTAGAGAAAAAAAATATAAATTTTATTCATAATACTTGTTAGGAAAATAGATACAAAAGAGTTTAAATTTTGTCTATTCAGTAGTATATTCTTGCAAATATTTTTATGTTAATAAACCATAAAATTTTTGAATTTCTTTAACATTATAACTAAAAGATACTGTCAACATATTATGTTTGTAGTAGACTTTAGAGGTCCTCTAGAGTTTACTTTTGTATAATATTTCAATTAATATGATGACTTCATATCATTATTATGATACATTATGATAATCAATATAATAATTCCATCTATAGTATAATCGATAAGTATTTTCGAAATTCTATGTGAACATTTGACACAATGGAGAACTGCTTTTCAATGCATCAGATTCCAAAATCACATTTTATATTAAATCAGAAAAAGGCTCCTCTATGTCTTATTTTCCCCTCTGCTTATATCATAGAAAAAAAACCTCACATTTTCAGAAGATAATCCTTCCTCTATTTAAATGTAATTATCATGACTCCCTTAGTTTTCTCTCTGTGTTGTTGTTGTTGTTGTTTGTTGTTTTACCCTAAACTACTTTCTTTCATGACGCCATTTTCCCCCTGTTCCTGTTGGTGTTAGACTTTATAGTTTTACCTTAATGTTGCCTGACACATGCTAGATCCTTTCCTGGAAATGACCCCTCTCTCCTCCTGCTGATAATGCTTCACGCCTCTTTGGCCAGGATAATGGCAACATATTCTTTAGAACTCTTTGCAGATGATCACCTCTAGAAATTCTACTTTGATATCTCAAAACTTGATAACTATTCCCCTATCTGTTCCATACAGAAACTCCCATTGCAGCAACTTGCAAACAACCCTAATACGATGCCTGTCACCTTGTCTGTTTACATGGCTTCATGATTCAAGCAACACTGACAGTAAAAGCAATAAGACAAGAAAAAAAAACCTATTAAGAATCAATAGGACTTGGTATCTTGTCCTACTGAGTGACTGGATATGGGGAGTGATTGAAAGTATTCCAGAATAGTAACTATATTTCTGGCTTGGGTAACTGGGCAAGATTAACCAAACAAAGTAATACAGTAAGAGAAAGGGATTTGAATTTTAATGGGTCCGTGAAATCACCAACTTGACTTAAGAGTCATGAGCAAATACAAAAGTTACAGAAGCCAGGAAAGAATGCATCAAGTGAAAATGAAAGATGTTTGAGGACAGGAATCTGGAAAACTACTCAAGTACTGAACAAAGGAAAGAAAGCCAACAAAGAATAAAGGGAAGGAATAGCCAACTGCAGCAATAAAATTAAGAGTATGTGATATGCCAAGAGATGAGAACACATGAAGGAGAGTGTTGTCATTGTAAAAGTGGTACAGAAAGATAAAATCAGGTGAGACCAGGGAAGAGGTAAGATGTAAAGTCATCGATGGTCCTGGTAATGGCAACATGCACCTGAAGCAAAAGCTAGACTGCATTACATTGAGGATAAATAGGAAGTGGCTGATGTCAAAACAAAGTAAGTAGAAACTGTTTCAAAAAGTTTGACTGTGAAAGCAATAATGATTTAATGAATGTAACAGAAAGCTTATCCTGACCCATCCCTAAGACACTAAAAAATAAAGTTGGCTGAGATAACCACTAACAACTGCAAGCATGTAAGAATAATAATTCTAGTCCTAGCTCTTTTAGTTGAATTCCTAGAATCCTACAACTAAAGTTACCTGATAATGACCTGCTGACCAGTTCACCTCATTGCCCTCTGAAAAGATCACGACCAAGAGCCATAATTTAATGCATGGGCATTCTATCATACAAAAAGTGACAACAACCACACACACATCTTCCAAAATTAATTTTTAAATACCACTGATAATCAAGAACACTAATTAGTAGTTCTGAACTGAAAATCCATTTTAATCTAATTTTCCAAACAGATACATTCTAGACCTAATCTCCTTGCTAAGAAAATGGATACTGTACCAGTAAGAAATTCTATAAACAATGGCAAACAAGGATAGGCTTATGCTAAGTGACTTCTTTCACTGTTGAACAAAAATCCTAGTGATTTACCATCTGTGAATCCATGTTTAAGAGAAGCACCTAGTGTTTAGAGATAAGCAGTCCCAAGGGTAATAAAATCAATATTTACCACATTCAAAATAAAACACTGCAGCCTGAAAGAACAATAGCAACAACAAAAACACACATGAAATATATTTTCTATTTAAATACAGTGCCAAAGAATAAAAACAGTGCAGTGACTTCAACAAAGATGACGACAGATGCAGAAGAGCTTATCTTAAGGCTGAAATGGTCACTGCCTTTAAAAAAATACTCTTTACTTCAAAAATGTTTAAATGGTTCAACTAGAAAAATGACTAGTGTTTTTTTTTTCTTTTTAAAATAGTTTTCTCATAAGATAAAAAGCTTTCCTGAGTTTGTGAACTATATTAACCCTTTGGAGTACTTCAGTTACCAACTATTATGTTGAAAAAGCAATTTCTTAAATATCACCTTGATAATTAGAGCTTCCAAAGTACTAAAATTATACAGAGCAGCATGTAACAATATCTGGTGCATAAGGTCAAATATTTCTCTCCTATTAATCATAATTGTTCAATTCTCCTATTCACTAAAATTGTTTAAGTGGCTGTCATAAAGAAGGCATAATAAAATGAAAGAAGTTTTTTTTAAAGAGAGAAGACAAATTAAACCAGAAAACTGGGGCTATAGTAGGCAAGTATTTGAGTACAGAGCTCCTAGCAATTGTAAATGAGTTCAGAGCTCTGGGGCTGCCAAAGCAAACAGAAAAGCAGAAATTAGTTACACTGCTATCCAATGTCAATTACAGATGGGGGTGGGGAGGAAGCAGGATGTTGAAACATATATAATATATAAAATAACACCATTAATTTAAAAAAAAAAATGTATGTGAATATAAGTGCTTGCATACATATGGAAATTTCCAGGAAAGCTATATAGGAAACTGGTTGTTCCAAGTTATGGTACTTGGGAGGTAGAGAATCACAGTGTGGGAAATATTTCACTTTATATATTTATATACTACTACATATGGATGCTTTTCTCACAAGAAACATGCAGTATTTTATAAGTTAAAAAATCTAATATAAATAAATGCTAAATAACAAAGATGGTGGATGGCAGTCTAATCTAAGGACCAGATAGCTGCTTTAGATTCTGAACATGATAATACGATAAAAAAAAAAAAAAAAAATGAAGTATGATTTCAACCATATCAACACAAAACAGTTACCATCCAAAAACCCAGTGTTAGTCTATTATAGTCTGGAATTAAATTTAAAGATAGATCAAAGTAGAAATTCAATTATGTTCTTTCACAAAACCAGTGAGAGAAAGAATAAAAGGGAGTGAGAGAAAGAATGAATAAAGAAAAAGGAACAAAGAAGAGTTATTTGCAGAATGACTCACAGAAGCAAATAAAAATCCAAATATATAAAATTCCATGCCGCAAAACACTATAATCTCAAGTTATGGCATTTCCATGTGTCTGGAAATACGGAGCAATGAATCTTTCTGCTGATGAAGCCTATCTTCATTATCTTCATCTTTAAAGGAAAACGTTCTTGGAGAATTCAGTTAAAAATGACTCATCTCGGGGCTCCTGGGTGGCTCGGTCGGTTAAGTGTCCAACTTCGGCTCAGGTCGTGATCTCACGGTCCTTGAGTTCAAGCCCCGCGTCGGGCTCTGTGCTGACAGCTCAGAGCCTGGATTCTGTGTCTCCCTCTTTCTCTGCCCCTCCCCTGTTCATGCTCTGTCTCTCTCTGTCTCAAAAATAAACAAACGTTAAAAAAAAATTTTTTTTTTTTAAATGACTGATCTCGGGGCGCCTGGTGGCTCAGTCGGTTAAGCGGCCGACTTCGGCTCAGGTCATGATCTCGCGGTCCGTGGGTTCGAGCCCCGCGTCGGGCTCTGTGCTGACAGCACAGAGCCTGGAGCCTATTTCAGATTCTGTGTCTCCCTCTCTCTGACCCTCCCCTGTTCATGCTCTGTCTCTCCCTGTCTCAAAAATAAATAAAACGTTAAAAAAAAAAATTTTTTTTAAATGACTGATCTCATTATAAACATAATAAACTCACAAATCAAATAATAAGAGTTTGCATTTCAAAGGAAGACAATTGTTTATTAATAACCACATTAATGAATATTAATACTATTTAATATTTAACAATGTATCTTAGAATTTTCTACTTTTAAAAATACTATCATACATATACTATCATTTTTAAGGTACTGAAAATTAGTACATATAAATTATAAGCAAACATCTGCATATGGTGTCAAAAGTCATCCCATTCCTATAAAAAAAATAACAGAGTAAGAGGTTACCAGCCACAAAAATTGAGAACTAAGATTAAATATTTTAGTAATGTGGATAGAAAAGAAGGGCTAGCTAATAACAGTGAGAGGTCTATCAACTCAGAAACCATTATTTTATATATATATATATATATATATCACATAAACATATACAAAATCTATAAATATATAAATATATTACATAAAATATACATAAGAAGCTTTTTATTGCAAACCACAAATAACTATAGATTTTACTACTGATTGTATTTACAAACCATTTTACATGGTTCCTAAATATATACAAAAAATTTGAAACATATTAACAGGCCTGGCATTCTACTCCTAGGTAGAATATTCAAGAGAAATGAAAACACATCCACACAAAAACTTGAGCACAAATGTTTATAGCAGCACTATTCATAATAGCCTAAATGGAAATAACCCAAATATCCATCAACTGATGAATGGATAAATAAAATGTGGTATATCCACACGATGGAATATTATTCAGCAATAAAAATAAAAGAAATATTAATACAAGATATAACATGAATAAATCTTAAAAATATGATGCTAAGTGAAAAAAGCCATTTGTAAACGATTGCAAATTTTATGAGTCCAATTCATATGAAATACTCAGAATGGCAAATCTACACAAACAGAAAGTAAACGTGAAGTTGCCAGGGTCTGGGAGAATGTGGGGATGAGGATATCTTGCCAAAGGGATATGAGGTTTCTTTTAGGGGTAATAAAAATAGGGTAATAGTTATACAACTATATGAATATACTTAATGCCACTGAGTTGTACAATTTAGAGGGATAAATTACATGGTATGTGAATTATATCTCAAGAAAGCTATTCAAAAATTTAAAAAGACCAAACTACCCAAAGCAATCTACAGATTCAATGTAATCCCTATCAAAATTCTGAAGGGATTTTTCATAGAACCTTAACAAACAATTCTGAAATTTGCATGGAATTACAAAAGATCCCGAACAGTGAAAGTATTTTTGGGAAAGAAGAACAAAGCTGAGGGCATCATGTTCCCTCATTTCAAACTACATTGCAAAGCTAAGTAATCAAAATAGTATCGTATTGGCATAAAAAAATGCACATAGATCAATGGAGTAGAATAGAGAGTCCAGAAATAAATCATACATATATGGTGAATTAATTTGTGACAGAGAAGCCAAGAATATACAATGGGAAAAGGGCGGTCTCTTCAATAAACAGTACAGGGAAAACTGGACAGGCACGTTGAAAACGAATGAAACAGGAACACTATCTTACACCATCCACAAAAATTAACTCAAAAAGGATTACAGACTTGAATGTAAGACCTGAAATAATAAAATTCCTAGGAGAAAACAGGCAGTAATCTCTTTGACATTGGTCTTGGCAATGATTTTTTTGGATCTGACAGCATCAGCAAAGACAACAAAAACACAAATAAACAAGTGAAAATACATCAAACTAAAAAGCTCCTGTATAGAATACTATCAAAGAAATGAAATGCAACCTATTGAATAGGAGAAAATATTTGCAAATCATATATATAATAAAAGGTTAATATCCAAAGTATATAAAGAACTCATACAAGTCAACAAGAAAAAAATAAACAAATCATTTTTTAAAAATGGGACAGAGGATCTGAATAGACATTTCTCCAAAGACCAATACCAATCCAATACAGATTGACCAACACTGCAAATCATCAGGAAAATGCAAATCAAAACCACAATGAACTATCAATTCACACCTGTTAGAATGGCTATTATCAAAACGACAAGAAGTACTGAAGAGGGTATGGAGAAAAGGCAACCCTTATGTACTGTTGTGTTCCGTTAGTGGGAATGTAAATTGGTACAGCCACTGTGGAAAACAGTAAACATAGAAATATCATGTGATTCAACAACTCCATGCCTGGCTATTTATCCAAAGAAAATGAAAATACTAAATCAAAAAGATATATGCACCCCTATGTTCATTATAGCATTAGCCACAATAGGCAAAATATGGAAATAGCCTAAATGCCACTGATAAATGAATGAATAAAAAAAAAACATGGTGTGTGTATATATCATCTATATCTGTATCTATATCTATATCTATATCTATATCTATATCTATATGTACATGTAATGGAATATTATGCAACCATAAGGAAGAATGACATCTTGCCATTTGTGACAACATGGATGGACTTTGAGGGTATTATGGTAAATAAGTCAGACAGAGAAAGACAAATACCATATAATCTTATTTATTTGTAGAACCTAAAATAAACAAAACCCCTGAAAATCCAATAAATAAATAAATAAATAAATAAATAAATAAAACCCAAGCTCCTAGATACAGAGAACAGATGGGTGGTTGCCAGAGGCTGGAGGCTAGCGGTAGTAAAATAGGTGAAGGGAATCAAAAGGTACAAACTTCCAGTTATAAAATAAGTCATGGTGAAGTACAACATGGCAACTAGGGTTCATAATACTGACTTGAATATTTGAAATGTGCTAAGAGAGTTAATCTTAAAAGTTCTCATCGCAGAAAATAAATCTGTGACTGTGTATGGTGATGGTTGTGACCCAGATTTAGGGTGGCAATCATTTTGTAATATATACAAATATCTAATTTTATTTAGTACACCTGACACGAATGTAATATGTCAAGCATGCCTCAATAAAAGAATGTTTAAAAGTAATTTTAAAATTAAAAACTAAAAATAAGTAAGTAACATATTAATAAGTCAAAACTCTCCTTCACTGTCTTTGTTGATCTCAACTTCACAAACCCTCTATCTGAGCCAGCACATCCAGATGCAGAAAGAATCTCAACTGTCCCAGCTGTGCCCCTGTGGGAAATTAGTGTTAAGGTCTTCCTGCTGTCACCCACATGGTTGACCAGCACACTCCCCCAAAAGACAGTTTCAAAGTGACAGGCACCCGAAGCGCTCCCAACTGATAACAGAGCTTCTATGCCCAAATTCCAGAATGGAAGATACTTCTTGGTATCCTACCTGTCAGATTTTTTTTTCTAAACCCTGCTTCTCCAGCCTACTTACCCTATTTATAGGCTGTAGGTTCCTGAGTTCTCAACCGCTGGAAAGACTACACCAACAAATCTCATGCCTGTATCTGTCTTCCTTGTGCTCCACCAGCTTGGGCACTGTGCTACCACAGCAAGATCCAACAGTTTGCCTGGCTGGACAGTGGGAATCCTCTGGGCCAACCTGATCTAGTTGCCAGATTGAGCATCTATGCCGAGTTGTGCAGCTGGGCACCAATGGGCAGAGAGAATGCCTATCACAGCTCATCAAACCCCAGAACCTTCTACCTTATTAACATACATTATACTACTGACAACCCTGGAGATTCTGAGACAGTCATGTATTGATGAAATCTTTTCTAAGGAACTGCAAAATAAGATGTTGTCCTTTCTCTCAATTTCCTGACGTTGAATAAAATCATTTTGAAAGAATGTATCATACTGGAGGGAAGAGAACTAAAGAAAACTATCCTAACAGATCACTGAAAATATCCAGTCGAGTCCTCAAACAAAACCCAAAACAATATTCATACAGTATGGCACATTAAATGGTACTGATTTGCCTTTTGATCATTATTCTGGTGACTGTCTGAAAGAAACTGTGTGTTCTCTGAGTTAATGTTCTCATTATAAAACAATAGATAATTCAATGCCACACTTCTGAGGAAAAAATATTTTTGTGACCAAAATGAAGAAGCAGCAGGTTATATCTCAAGTTTCTTTACTCCTTAAGAAATACACTGTCTGACTAAAAGGCGAAAGAATTACAAATATACATTTCCAATTGATTCTGTTAAATGCCTCGCCACATAGATGCAATGAAGTATTCGCAAAGTACTAAATTATACTATGTTATTAATTGCTTAAAAACCTTAAAAAGGTGAATGTTTAGAACATAAAATGATGTGTATTCTTACAGAACACCTCAAACACTTGTGAAAACTAATCACTGGTATGTTGCCTGTTATCACAGAGTGAAAATAAATGTGTAAGGCTAAATATTAGCAGTCATAAGGGAAGTGGATTTCTGTGGTTCAATACTAAAAACAGCGTTTTATAAAACTGCCTATCTTTGCTGTTAAGAAAGACCACTTAAAGGTCTAAGGACATGGGAGCCATGTTTGCTATTGCCTCACTCTTCATATTTCTGGAATTTCCAAGGGAAAAGGCAGTCAAGATAAAAATTCAATCTGTCTGCAAGTTTCTATTACTTCCTACTTATTTGGGGGGAGACGTCCCCCTCTTTCTGAGAATCTAACTGCAGCCACAAATATTTCTCAATTCTTGATTTCTTTTTTCAGTTTCAGAAAAAAAGGTTTAGAAAAGATTTAACTGTTGGATAGAATACAGACTGTGAATAACAAAAAACAAACAAAAAGCAAATGAAAACCTAATTCGTTCATTTTCATATCCTTTAGAGCAGCTAAGATTTAAGTTGTTTTCAAAAGGGGATGAGTTAGGAGGAAACAGAGTTTTCTCACTACAACTGTCTCTCAAGATATTCTAAAGGCTGAATGATCTCCAGGGAACTTAGCTTATGGAGATACATGTTCTAATACATCTTGCAACATTTTGATGTACCCTGGGGCCTCCTCAGGTCCCTCAGAAGCCAAAGAGTCTGACTTTTTCCTTAACATCTGAACATCGATCCTCTAGGATTACTCAGGAAAGTTCAGGATTACTTCACCATGAAACATTTAGCTTCTATTTCTTCTAAATTAGTTTCCTTTTTTTCTTTCTTTCTTTTCAGAGCATTAGTATGCTACAGTGAAACAGAAGACATTATTATCTCCCCAATGCCAACTGAAATATCATTTAAAGTAAAACAAAAAGATTTTAGATACAAGGAAAAAAGATAGAGCCCGAAGCCCTCACAAACAAGAAGTGGGAGGGGGGGAAAACTGGAAGAGAACAGATCCACAGGAGAGGAAATGAAAGAAAACAGTCTACACTCCTTTGAAATCATGACATGCACTGCTCTCAATGTCTTTGATTACCTGCTAAATTACCACAATTTTCCAATACACATGCCAACCTCTCCGTTCTGCCTGCTCCTCCTTTCCATCACAAAATCTTTTCTTTCCTTAATTATTCGTCCCCACAAATTACCCCCTCGTTTCTGGAATTTAAAGAATGACGAACCGTGAATACTTTACAAGTTCTGTAAAATGACAAGCTTCCTTTCTTTGCTCCAACATTTGGCATACGAGTTTATGGTACGATATCCAAGGACCGGCAGAGCTCGAGTTTGCCAGCTGAAGCGAGGGAATTCCAAATGGGACATTACTCGGGAAAAGTCCCATGACATCTTATAAAACAATCGCACTAAACACACACATGCTTGTTTTTACTCCTAGTAAAGCAATCCCAAAAACTTGTCCTCCACCCTCAGCAACAGACAAGGACCAAGAAGAGTGTCCACTGCAGCTGGCCGAACAGCCACACCTTCATTTCCACCACAGTCAGGAAACATCACTGCCAATACGTTGACATGGACGAAACGAAGACAGAAGGACCAAAACAAAACAATAACAAAATGATAATAATAAATAAACTCTATTTTCTGTTTTTTTTTAATGTTTTATTTATTTTGAGAGAGAAAGAGAGAGAGAGAGAGCAAGAAGGGGAGAAGTAGAGAAAGAATCTGAAGCAGGCTCCAGGCTCTGAGCTGTCAGCACAGAGCCCGACGTGGGGCCTGAACTCAGGAACCACGAGATCATGACCTGAGCCAAAGTCAGACACTTAACCGATTGAGCCACTGAGGTGCCCCAGACGCCCTTTTCTTCTTTCTTGCCTCACACAAAGCAAAAGAAACTCAAAGTCTTCTTAGGATACTGACAGGGAGTAAGAGACAAAGAAGTATGACAACTGTAGCACAGGACATATAGTCAGGCTGATAAATACCGAACTCAAGGCAAATCTTCAAGCTACCAAACAGAGCACAAGATATGAGAGGTGTACAGAATGACTTAAGTATGCATTTGACAGAGTTCAATTCAGTACCATTCCATAAACATTTAGTAATAATCTGCTATGTATCAAGCACTCTGCAAATCATGAAAATTAAAAAGGCTGAGCTCTCTTTTTTGAATATTAATCCTTCTCATGTTATATATAAATGCAGCTATTTCCAATCAGAATGCCATTTTTGAATGCTCTAAAATTTTATAATCGTCTTCCATTTTCCGAATCACCATTCTACATTAGCAGGTGTGCAACATGTCTAAAATCACATGAATGTGTTACATTTTAGAGTGCTCTTATAAGTGGAAAAGCTTTTCAAAGATCTAAATCATGTCATGGCTAAGGGAGGAGCAAAGTCTCAGCTCAGATGAGGAGAAACACTGTCATCACGTGGAAGCATCTGCAGTGTGGTTAAAAAATACAATGAGCGGGGCGCCTGGGTGGCTCAGTCGCTTAAGTGTCCAACTTCAGCTCAGGTCGTGATCTCGCAGTCCGTGAGTTCGAGCCCCGCGTCGGGCTCTGCGCTGACCGCTCGGAGCCTGGAGCCTGTTTCGGATTCTGTGCCTCCCTCTCTCTCTGACCCTCCCCCGTTCATGCTCTGTCTCTCTCTGTCTCAAAAATAAACGTTAAAAAAAAATAAAACACTTTAAAAAAAAAATACAATGAGCAATACATCAGTGCTTGGAAGACTTTGCCTCTACATTTAGATGCTATATGTAACAAGAACAGTTATCATTCAGTGTCCCTGCATCCTTGCTGGATACAGAGTATGGTTATCACAGCACTCAGAATTGTGGTTACATCTTAAGAGGAGAGGCTCATACAGGCAGCTTCGAAGGACCAGCAATAACTTTTTCCTGATTGCTTTGTTTTTATTATGATTCTTTATACCTTCCACGTATGTTTTATCCACCATTCGGTACGTATGCTGTACCTGACAAAAAAAAAAAAGCAATACAGCGAGTATTTCTGGAACACACAAGAAACTAGCGGTAGCAGCTGTCTCATGGGAGAAAATGTTCCATTCACTACACATCCTTTCCACCTTTTTAAAGTAAATATATGTAATACCTTTTGAAAAATAAATGATAGCAATAAATAAGTAAATCTGTAAAAACTCTGCCCATACATCACATTGAAATTGAAGATAAGCAATGAAGATTTGTACCTTGTAGTTAAAAGTAAGGATCTTCAAAAATCGGACTAAGTGCTACTAGTTCCCATGCTCAGCATAAAAGAAAACTTCAGAAAGAGAGCTACATATGGAATGACCGGTTCTCCACGGGCACGACAGTCAAATTTAACAGCTTCAGTCTTGTTCACGCAGTCTACAGATGCACGATGTATTACAGGTAGAATGTCCAACCAAGTTAGCATCCTGATTGGTTAAACCAGTCCTTCCCCCAGATCCTCCCATCTCCAAAGGCATGTTGAGCTCCTCTCCAAGGATGGCATCTCTTTGTATCCCAAAGAGATGGAGGTGGTGAATTATCTGATCCATAATATCTCAGAGCACTCAGAGTGGGAACTCAAACATCACTACAGAGTCAGAATCTCCCATCTCAACACCAACCAAAATAAAATCAACTGAACATTTTCATGTCCTCTCTTTACATGGCTCAGTGTAGATCATAAGTCAGTGAGTCACAAAATCCAGTTCAGACAGCAACTGATAAATGAAGGAGCTTTACCTAAAGCATGTCTACCAGAGAAAAACTCAGGGAAAAGCTAAAAATGTTGGAAGTTCTAAAGAAACATGATTTAAACAGCCCAGCAGAGCTTTAAAGATGAAAGCTTTGTGGAATTCTTGTGGGATAGGAACCAATGTTTTCAGATGGAAGTTTCTAGCACTGGAGTTCTATATCAACCTCCTCCCAGTAGCACAAATAATAAAAGAATGCTATATGCATACAGATTTCACAAGAAATACACATTGGGACAAGAGCTCTGGGAGATGAATAATAGATATGATTAAAAAGTCATATAGGGGCACCTGGGTGGCTCAGTCAGTTGAGTGTCCAACTTGTGATTTCGGTCAGGTCATGATTTCACAAGCCCCACCTCGGGCTCTGTACTGACAGCATGGAGCCTACTTGGGATTCTCTGTCTTCCTCTGTCTCTGCCCCTCCCTTGCTTGTGCTCTCTCTCACACAAAATAAATAAATAAACTGAAAAAAAGAGTAATCTCTCTCTATATATATATCCAAAAGAATTGAAAGCAGGGACTTAGATACTGTATACTTACTGTATACCCAAGCTCATGGTAGCAATATTCACAATAGCCAAAAGGCAGAAACAAGCCGAGTGTCCATCAACAGATAAACAAATAAGCAAAAGGTGTTACAGACACACAATGGAATATTATTTACCCTTAAAATGGAAGGAAATTCTGATGCATGGTACAACATGGATGAATCTTGAGGACACTCTAAGCAACATAAGCCAGTTACAAAAATACAAATACTGCATGATTCTACTTATATGAGGTACCTAGAGTATTCAAAATCATACAGACAGAGAAGAGAATGGTGATTGCCAGGGTCTTGGGGAAAGGGAGAATGAAGGGCTTCTTTGTAATAGGCACTGAGTTTCAGTTGTTTAAGACAAAAAGAATTGTGGAAACAGATGGTGATGATGCTCGCACAACAGCATTAATGTATTTAATATCACTGAAGCACACATTTAAAAATGGTTAAGGGGCGCCTGGGTGGCTCAGTGGGTTAAGCATTTGACTTTAGCTCAGGTCATGATCTCACAGTTCATGGGTTTGAGCCCTGCGTCAGGTTCTGTGCTGACAGTTCAGAGCCTGGAGCCTGCTGCAGATTCTGTCTCCTCTCTCTGCCCCTTCCCTGCTTGTGCTCGGTCTCTCTGTTTCTCAAAAAAATAAGTAAATGTTTAAAAAAATGTTTTTAAATGGTTAAAGTGGTGGATTTTATGTTCTGCATACTATGCACAATTTTTTAAAAAGAAAGAAAAAGGGGCACGTGGGTGGCTCAATTGGTTAAGTGCCAGACTTTGGCTCAGGTCATGATCTCACAGTTCATGAGTTTGAGCCCCTCATCAGGCTCTGTGCTGTCAGCAAGGAGTCCACCTCAGATCCTCTGTCCCCATCTCTCTCTGTCCCTTCTCCCAACAGTGTGCTCACTCTCTCTCTCTCTCTCAAAAATAAATAAACATTTTTAAAAGAAAAAAAAGGCCAATATGGAACCAAAAGCTATTAGTTTATATCATACCTAAATATAAGTATATACTTTTATAAATTATACATATAAATTTTATACATAAATTTAAATTTATATATATATATATCAATATATAAATGTATATATAAATGCTAAATGAGATAAGCCAGATACAAAAGGACAAACATCATATAACTCCATGTACATGAAGAGACTGAAGTAGTCAAACTCACAGAGATCAAAGTAGAATGGTGGTTACCAGGGACTGGGGTCGGGTGGGAATGAAGAATTATCGATTAATGGGTAACAGTTTTAGTTTGAGATGATATAAAGATTCTGGGAATGGATAGTGGTGATGGTTGCACAACACTGTGAATGTACTTCATGCCACTGAGTTGTGCACTTAAAGATGGCTAAAATGATACATTTCACTTGATATATATTTTACAACGATAAAAAAGATCACGTTTATAGTCAAACGACCAAACAGAGCTGTGAATTCAAAGACAGAAAGATAAAGGTTAACAATATTATTCAAAATATGGCTTTTCTTGGAAATCATTTGAAGAAACAGAGTATAAACTGACAAATCATTGTACCAACGATTAGTCTGGACAAATCTCTGGTCTCTACAGTGAGAATGACATCACTCAGATGTAATGCTCTTGGGCCAAGCACATCTGCACCCAACAGCCCTACTCTTGGTGACAAACCAGCACCCCACCTCGGTCCATCCCACCCACCCCCATTCTTCCCACTGTGCCACTGAAACTGGTAAAGTGTTTCCTCTGTGTAGATTAAATCGCATTATGATCTACTCAGACGTAAGCTATATATACACCAGAGGCTGCAAACTGAAATGCAGGTACCATATGCACAAAGTGATGTGTAAGAGAAAAACAGCAGCACAAAACTTGATGGCACATAAGAGACAAGCTCAGTGTTGGGAGCACCAGGAAACTGGTCAGGATCTTGGGGAGCAGCAGCACAGGGGGACATCTGCTCATTTCCAGGCAGCCGCTCTCATGTATAAGTCTGTTGTTACCCAAACTACCAATTTTCCAAGAGAAATTACTTTGAACTAATAGAAACGAAACTTCTCGTGAAATACAATCCTTAAGTTTGTTCTCAAGGGGGAAGAAGAAATGCAAAAAGTGGGGAAAGGGAGCAGATGACATGTTTGGGGTGGGGCCACCCAGCTGGCTACTCACAGAGCCTAGTCCTTAATGGAGAGGGAGATCCAGACTTAGAGGATGTTGGAGAGGTAACATGTGAACAGAAAATCTATAGATGATTCAGAAAGCCATGCTAAGAACAATGGGCATTTATTACTGATGCTGTAATAATAAGGTGTTTCAGATTTAGTGCAATAATTCTTGCAGTACCATGGAGAACAAAGTGAAAAAAATGAGGGATAATAGGGAGACCAGTTTAAAAATGTAAAAATGTAAAATTAGTAAAAAAAAATGTAAATTAATTCTTTAAATACATACCCAACGCCTAAAATATATTTTAAAGAGCAACTTGCCAAGTTCATATCTGGTTCTGTTTTTTTTTTTTTTTTTTTTAAAGCTTGAGGCAATGACAACGAACTATTTCCTGGCCACGGTTAGGCCATAATATGTGTGATGCAGCTACAGAAATACTGTCTGAGAAGAAAACTGTTTACTTGGCCCAGTGTCAACAGAAAAATTTTCAGCCAGATACGGATTTATTTTTTCCATTTCAGCTTTAGGACAGGGTTTTATAAAACCTCCAATTTTGCTTATGGTTTCAAAATCATGATACAACATTCAAATGTTGCTCCGTCATTTTTGTCATATGTGCATGCATGGAATGAAGGTGAAATATATTTAGGTGATTCAGAGAAAGCAGAAAGAACCTTAGTTAGGTTGTGCATTTAAGTTTTATTCATGCTGCACAAGGTTGATTCTAACAAGTTATAGAAGACTAAAGGGCACTAGGGAACATATTTAGATGAAATCAATTTATCAACATTTTAGGATTGCACTTCCTCATAAATTTGGCAGCTTTTCACTGAACAAAGCATACCAGTTTCTTTCTCTGAATCCTCAAGCTTTGCAACCACCTTCCTTGAAAAGTCCAAATGAATTTTATGCTAGTGGTTTTACATTAGGTGTTATTTACAAACCAAAAACACACAAAATGCTTTCTTAGCAAAGTTCAAGCTTTTAATTCTGAAAACTAACAAAGTAAGCAAATCACAGGTAGGCTAAAAAAAATGAAATATACAAATAAACACCCCACCAATACATTATCCTATCATATTTCTCCATGGAAAGTATAAACCACAAAAATATAACTCAGAATTGTATAATTACATAGCTTCTCATATGCCAACTATCCTAGATGGATACCAGAAATATCTGATGAACATGGAAGAGAAGTTTTTGTAAGAAATCTACCCAGTATTTATTAATTCATTGTCAACCCAGGATTATGGAAGTTAACTGTGCCTGCTTTGTATTTAAAAGTCAGTTTGTTTATTTGCTCAGGCTCAGTTATATCCACTGGTTTCTTCCCAGGAGGATCTTATCAATTCTTCCATGTATATGGTCTAATGGTACAAATCCTAGTACTTTCATTAGGCCTTTATTACCAATTTAGTAATTCAGGTTTAGTAGCCATTTGAGGGTCTTAATTTCAATTTTAACCAATGCCATGGTAACCGAAATGGAATTTCAGAAGCATTACTTTCCTCTCTCCTATCTTTCATCTTGTCCTCTGTACTGGCTCTTTTCCCTCAGGGTGAGAACACGTTCGGCTATCCGTCTTACTTTCCTAAAAAGAAATCCCTCAGCCCCCTCAATCCCTCAACCTACACGTGGTATTTGGTTTACTTACACTGCCAAAACCATATCTGTACTCACTGCCTCATCAAGCACTGACTTTTAATCTAAGTTCCCAGGGCTATTTATTCAAATGTTGTCCTAACAGTCTGACTTCCTCTACTAGCTTATTCTATATTGCCAGTCACCCGCTGGCCATCTCCAGCTGGACAGCTGATGTGTAGGTCAAAACCTCGATGAATTCAGAACATGAATCCTCATCCCTTCCCGCTACCTCCTCTGCCCATCCCCCAATCAAACTTAGCCTCGCTTCACTCCTCTTGGTAATGCTGCTCTCCCGTAGTCCCTTCCTCTCTTCTGAGCTAAGTCTTGGAGGCATCTCTACGGTTTCTGTCTCCCTCTCTCATACAGCCTTGGTAACCAGGTACCAATGACTATTCCCTACTCATTCTAACCACCCAAATCGACTACTGCGTATTCATTTTCATTGACATTTCCATTCTTTAGTTGTTTATGGACTCTTGTTTGAAGTATGAATGATGTCATCATACTGGTTCTCCCCCTTCCTTCCATCTATTACCTTTCTGATTATTTTATACACTGTAGCCAGATTCATCTTTCAAAGCACAGTGATGCACTCCCTTGCTCAAAAACCTTTAATAACTTCCTCAAATTTCAAAATAATCCAGGTCAAGTTCTTTGACCAGATATCCAGGAAATTTGTAATCTGACTTACTTCTACCTTTTTTCCTTATTTTCCCACTGTGCTGTTTTCTAATCTAATTTTCCCACCATGCTCCTTTTGGTAGGTACTACTCAACACTGGCTTCATCCCATTCCTAAGCCACTACTCATACTGTCCCCCTCTACCCCCCAATGCCCTTTTCTCCCTTTCCACCACCCTCATCCTGAGAAACGTTCACCAGTTTGCCAATTTTCACAACTAGAAGTAATGTCTCCCGGGTCTGAATTACTGTAAGGCTCTGTACTTCTCTTTCGATAATAACTTCATTCTACTTGTCTTCTTTTATTGCCTCAGTGATATAGTTTTATCTCCCCTCCAAAAATTCCAGAGTTTTTTAAAGGCATCATATATCTTTCATCTTTACATCTTTCTTTCCCCTACCAATGCAGGATAATTTCCCCAAGATGTGTGCCATCTAACCTGTTGTTGAGTAAGGGAATAAATTTTATTTTTTCAAAAACACCTTGCAATCTGTAAAACACTGACAAAACAAAGAGCTGGGAATACTGAAGGCAATTACATTTCCTATTTCTATAGCTGCAAGGGCCCTAGGACGGTTTACACAAAGAATTTCAAACAGCTGACTTAGTAATCTACCTCAAAGGGGTCTATCCCTCTTCACTAAATTGTGTGCCATAATGAAATTAAAAGAAACTGTCCCCAGTCCTAACGGGGTTCTGTCTCCATCTATGAATGAAATAGAGTCATAAGTAATTGGAATCATTTAATGCCATTTGCAAAATAGCCTTACATACTAAACCTTACCATCACTGTCATTTACAAATATAACACTGTAGAGATTTTCAAAGGTGCATTGTATGTCTAAGTTCCTTAAATCACTGAAATAATGACTTTATAGGCTCAAACTTTACTGATGTCATGAAGGCTTCTATGGATATTTTTCATATGATAAAATTTAGTGCCAATTACTTAAGTATTTCCCATCTTACATATGAAGAGACTGAGGCTCAGAGAACATAAATTACTTGCCCCAACTCACACAACTAGGAAAGTTGCAAAATCAAGACCCACACCTGGGCATTCAGTTCTCTGTTCAACAGAGCCACCTCTTCGGGTGATAAAATACAACCAGCAGGACAATCAGTTTACATGGAAGATTCCTTTATAATTTTCTGGAAGAAACCTGGCTAACTGGAAGCACCACCATGGCATTTCTTTACAGAATCTCTCGGATCTGGTTCCAAGCCAAGGCCGGTTACTAGCACCATTGCAACACACTAATATCTATGGCGTTGCTAATACTCTCCTTTTCATATTAATGAGTTTTATCTAATTTTTAAATAGAGGTGACTCAGAGTGAGATGGATATAATCTGCAGCAATCATTAGCCCGATATGAGAGCAAAAGTCACTTTCCAAAGCACATGGGAGTTTCTACAATTCTTTCCTGTTTTGTAGGGTTGAAT
>NW_026058407.1:0-30403 GCF_023721935.1 Panthera uncia
CCCCAGGGCGGGAGGCCGGGATGGGCCTCCAGAGCCGCCTTCCCCCCGCCGGCTCTGCATTCCTGTGCCGGGTAAATACTTGCCGAGCGCCTGCTGTGTGTCGGGAGCCGTCGGAGGCACTGGCATGACGGCGGTGAACAAGACGAGCCCAGTCCTTGCTCTCCCAGAACGCACACCCGGCAGGGCAGGGTGGCAGTAAGGACTGTAAAGCATTGCATGCTGTTAGCGGGTGAGAAGTACTTGGGGAAAATGAGAAGAGTGGGGTAAGGGGATTGGGGAGGGGCGGGGTGAGGGTGGGGGGCAGGCTGTTGTACGAAAAAAGGTGAGCAGGGTGGGCCTCGCTGAGAAGGTGCTATTGCACCAAGACCTGGAAGAAGGGAGGGAAGGAGCCACGGGATGCTTCGGGAGAAGAGTGTCTTACAGGGAACAGCGAGTGCAAAGGCCCTGAGGCCCACACGTACCCGCCAGGCCCAGGGAACAGCTGGACCAGCGCTGGCGAAGGGGAGAATGGCTGGAGATGGGATCAGAGAGAGGAGGTCCGAGAAGTAGGAGAGACTGGAGCCCCCACCCCGGGGGAAGGTTCAGACAGAGCTGGATCAGAGTCTGCCGGGCAGAAGCGGGGAGCCCAGCAGGGGAGTGACTGCAGTCAGCCAGGCGGGAGAGGGTGGCCGCGGAGGACACGCTTAGGTTGCAGATAGGTTCGTGTGTGTGCGCGTCTGCGGCCAGGAAGCGAGAGTCCTGCCAGCCTTAGCGGCCACGCCTCGTGAGTTCTGCGTGCCACCCTGTGGTTCTAGGCCAGCCGTGCTTCTCACTTTATGGGGGAGATGAGGCTCAGGGGGCGAGGGGGGCATGTCGCTTGCCTGAGCCACGCAGCGAGCAGGCGGCCGAGCCAGAGCTCCAGGGCCGCGCGACGATGCCTCCTGTGCCCCCCAGATGGGCGTCCCCGTTTCCAGGACCCCCTCGCTTCGATCCCGGGGAATGTAGAGGGAAGAGAGAAACCCCTCAGGCTCCCCGAGCCTCAGGGGGTTTTGTGGGCACTGCGATTTCCACCCACCCCGTGAGAGCTGACTCTGACCTGCCCAGTTGTGTATTCGCTCAGACGTTTCTTGAGCGAGCGCCTCGCACCGGGCTCCGATTACTGTTCTAGGTGCTGGGGGTTCACTCGTGATCAGAATCCGCAAAACTTTCTGTGTCCATGGGGCGCCTGTGTGAGTGGGGGAGGCAGACAACAAACAGAAACACAAATAAATAGAAACCATAACACCAGATTCTCCTATCCGCGCCAGAAAGAACGAACAAAGCGGTAAGGGGACAGAGTGGTGGCAGTTAGCGGACTTCTGGGAGGAAGCAAACATTCACTGGCTGCGATGCTGCCTGGCCGTTGTCTCTCCTCTGTACGATTGGTTTCTTTCTTTCTTCCTTTTTTTCTCTTCCTTCCTTCCTTCCTTCCTTCCTTCCTCTTTCTTTCTTTCTTCTTTCCTTCCTTCCTTCCTTCCTCTTTCTTTCTTTCTTTCTTCTTTCCTTCCTTCCTTCCTTTCTTAATGCTAATTTATTTTTGAGAGAGCGAGCATGAGTGGGGGGAGGGGCAGAGAGATTGGGGTCAGAGGATCCAAAACAGGCTCTGTGCTGACAGCAGAGAGCCCGACGCGGGGCTCGAACTCACAGACTGCGAGATCATGACCTGAGCCACCCAGCCGCCCCTGTTTATATGTTTTGAGGATAAAGCTCATGTAGAATGACACGTGCACACGGCAGGTACGCCGATGAGCGTGGACAGAGGCATCCATGCGTGTAAGCTCAGCCCAGCGGAGACGCGCTTTCCCTCCGCCATCTGCCTCCGACGCAGGATGGCAGTCCTGACTCCTTAGAACGAATGGCAGTTTCCTCTTTGGTCTTGGTGCGGCGGTTTTTCCAAGCAGACCGGCTGCTCCGTGGGGGCGGGGACTCTTGTCTCACTCACAGCCGAACCCGGAAGGGGGCCTGGCACAGAGTAGGCGAGCGGTATGTGTTTGCTGCGAGGGTGGACGCCCACCGTCTGTCTTCCGGTCCTCTCGCTTCCAGTCTCTCTTGCTGTTCAGCCGGTCCCTGGACACCAACGGTGACTGCTCGCGCCTGGTGGCTGACGGCTGGCTGGAGCTCCAGCTTGCGGACAGTGAGAGTGCCGTCCGGCTTCTGGCGGCTTCCGTGCGGCTCCGCGCCCGCTGGGAAAGTGCCCTGGACCGGCAGCTGGCGCGTCAGGCCCAGCAGCGGCGGCCGGAGGTGGACCAAGAAGAGGAGGAGGAGGAGGATCCGGTCGCCCGCAAGGAGGTGGCCGACCTGAGCAGGGAGCTGCTGAAGTTCACGGCCTCCAAGGTACCTGCCCCTCCCACCCCCGGCTGGCCACGCCCCACCTTGGCCAGAGGGGTGCCCGCCGCAGGGATCCGGAGTCCAGAAGGCCTGGCTTCTGGCTCGCTAAGGGGTCGCACATTTGCGGGTTTCCAAACCAGACAAGTTGAGGACGAGCCCAAGGTCACACAGCTGGTAAGGGGTGGGGCCCGGATTTGACCCCAGGAGCCTGGCTCCGCTGTTCACCCCTGCAGGTCCCTCCCTCCCAATTCATCAACACAGGTTTACGCTCTGTGTGTTGCCCCTCGTTAGCGGTTAAGGGTGTGCAGGACGTGCCAGGGAAGCTGTCCGTAGCTGTCCGTCCACAGAGGAGCGTGGGAAGAATCGGGCGGAGCGGATTTGAGTTCAGTTCCCCACCCCTTAAGCCGGGAGTTGCGAATCGCTCCTGAGTCTACCCTGTGTGGATGGGGTGGAGACGACGGTGTGAACCAGGGTGACTTCCTGGAGGTGCCGCAGGCCCAGTGAGCCAGGGCGAGGGGAACAGACCGACGTGCCGGCGAGGACAGGCAAGGTGGCCAGATGGAAGGTCTGGCTGTGGTCCCACAAGTGACAGGGAGCACAGGAGGGGCCCGGGGCATGTTTTAGACAAGCCCCTGGTCCAGAGTGTCTGAGACGCTGTTGTGATTGGGCTAAGCAGTTGGCCCCGTAACTGAACCGTCCAGGGTCAGATTTCAGGTACGGCTGGATCCAGGTGCCCTAACAATGTCTCCCTGGGTCTGTCACCCCTCTGTCCTGTCTTTCCTTCCCCAGGTCCCCTACAGCCTCCGGCGGCTTACGGGGCTGGAAGTCCAGAACCTCTATGTGGGACCCCAGACCATCACAGCCATGCCCAGTCTTCCTGGCCTCTTTGGTAGCTCTGCCTTGTCCCCTCACCCCACCAAAGGGGGCTACGCAGTCACTGACTTCCTCACCTACAACTGCCTCACGGTAAGCGTGGACCCCACCTTGGCCCCTCACCGCCCCACCCCCCAGCCCCCGAAGATGGGATTCAAGGGAGTCCCTGCCTCCCCACCAGCCACGCCCCCACTTGGTGCAAGGATGTGCTTTCAGGACGAGGCCTGCCAACCCCGGGGTGGGGGCGAGGGTTCTGGGACGGGTCCCAGGCTGGTGGCGGCCAGCTGGGCAAGGGGCCGAGTCCCGACGCAGCCTTCCTGCCTCAGAGCGACACGGACCTGTACAGCGACTGTCTCCGCACCTTCTGGACCTGCCCCCACTGCGGCCTGCACGTGCCCCTGACGCCCTTGGAGCGCATTGCGCACGAGAACACTTGCCCCGAGGCCCCACAGGACAGTCCCCCAGGTGAGGATGAGGGGGGGGCCGGGACACCCATCCACCCGCCCCACGGCCGTTTCCCGTGAGCCCAGGCGTTCGTTCACTGGACATCTGGGGACCGGTGACTGTGTTCCTGGTCGGTGCCACATACAGGCTTTGTCCCAGAGACCCCGAGCCCGGGACGGGGAGGGTCTGGAACGCTCTTCCTCATTTCTTTGTGTCCGTCTCTTTTCAGTCCCTGTGGTGCTGACCCTGGTCTGCCTCTTTCTGTTCCTCTGTCTCTCGCCACTGTGTCCCTTGTCCTTTTCTCTGTCCAGCTGTCTCTGTCTCGGCCACACCCACCCTGTTGTCACCCCAGGGGATGCCACAGCGGGCGGACCCCGACACCGTGTCTGCCGCATGCACCACAACGGGGCTGGTCGGGGAGACGGTGGAGGGGCCCCATGGTCACCACCCCAGGGCTCTGTCTGTCTGTCTCAGTCACTCACCCCATGGGACACAGAGTTCAGGCTTGCCTGTGTGTGTATAATTAAGGAAGGCTTCCCGCAGGAGGCAGAGCCAGATTCCCCAGAGGCTGGGATGGTGGGGGGGGGGGGGGGCAGCCTGAGCCCTGCGGGTGCCTGGGATTTGGGTGGGGAGCGCTCGGCAGAGCACCCCCCCCACAGCCTCCCTCCCCCTCTCTCTCAGGGGCTGAGGAGGCCGCCCCCGAGCCCCTCCAGAAGGCATCCGTCCTGCAGAAGCCCTACCACTGCGCGGCCTGCCAGAAGGACTTCCTGTTCACACCCACGGAGGTTCTGCGGCACCGGCGGCAGCACGTGTGAGCCTGGGACCCCAGGGACCCTGGGACTCCCGCCCGAACCCGCGGCCTCAGCTCCGAGCCGCAGGGTCTGGCCCAGCCCGGCCAGGAGGGGTGCGCATACGTGAATAAAGTCTCCTGTGCTGACTCTGACCTTGGAGCCTGCTCCTGCCCGTCTGGAAAGTGGCAGCTGCCCCCGATCGTCCCCTGGGTCGCTCTGGCTCTCCTCCCTCCCGCTGCCTCGGGCCCTCTGAGGCATCGTGGGGCAGGTGCGCGCGGGTCAGACCCAGCAGGGCCTCCGGATCCCAGGTGGAGGACCTTGGCCTCCCCACGGCTGCTGCTCTCCCCTGGCCCCACGGCCCGGCTTTTTCTCAGACCGGGGAGGCCTGCGTGTCCGTCCGCACATCCGTCGCTTTGAGAGCTGGGCCGGGGGTGGGGGTGTCGGTGTTGACGTGGGCCCGCGCGTCCCGCACGGTCACTGGGGCCATTCCTGCTGCAGGGTCCACAGCCATTCTCCCTCGTCCCCTGGGGCCCCCAGCCCCACCCCGCCACACACATGAGAAGGATTGGGAAATGCAGTGAACCACTTGATGCTGATAAATCCCGTGGCTCCGTTGAAAGGGAGAAACGTCTTGAAGGGCGCAGACTGCCGGGGTGCCTGGGGGCTCAGCCGGTTGAGCGTCGGACTTTGGCTCAGGTCATGATCTTGCGGTCCTTGAGTTCGGGCCCTGCATTAGGCTCTGTGCTGACAGCTCAGAGCCTGGAGCCTGCTTCAGATTCTGTGTCTCCTTCTCTGCCCCCAACTCCTCTCTCTCTCTCTCTCTCTCTCTCAAAAATAAATAGTAAAAAAATTTTTTAAAAAGAAAAGCAAACTAGGGTATCCTGTACAAACACAGCCACCAAATCCTCGGTAAAAGTTTAGCGACTCCTACTCAGCGGTTTATAGAAAGCACAGTAAAGCACATCCTGGCCAAATGGGGTTTGTTCTAGGAATGCAGCGTCGATTTAACACTTGAAAAACAATCAGTGTGATTCACCATGGTGGAAAACAAGTGCATGGGACAAATTTCAGCACCCTGTGCCCTCGGCCCACCCCCGAGTGTAAGAGCAATGCACGAGCAATGCACGCTTGTGGGGGGCAGGGGTCAGAGCCTAAACAGAAGCCACTGCAGGTGTTTTAAGCAGGAAGAGATTTAACACAGTGGTGGGGAGGATCGGGTATTTTTTTTTTTTTTCCAACGTTTTTTATTTATTTTTGGGACAGAGAGAGACAGAGCATGAACGGGGGAGGGGCAGAGAGAGAGGGAGACACAGAATCGGAAACAGGCTCCAGGCTCCGAGCCATCAGCCCAGAGCCTGACGCGGGGCTCGAACTCACGGACCGCGAGATCGTGACCTGGCTGAAGTCGGACGCTTAACCGACTGCGCCACCCAGGCGCCCCAAAGATCGGGTATTTATAACACCGTGGGAGGCTGGAGCCGCGGATCTGGGCCACGTGCTCCGGAGTGACACCCAGGGCGACAGCACAGAACCCTCCGAGGCCGCTGCCAGGACCGCCGGGTTCGAGGACGCCCAGTCCTGCCCGTGACCCTGGGGGTCTCCTCTGCCGCCCACGGGTCTGGAGGGAGTCCACCCGTGGGAGCCTGCTCTCTCCAGAAGGCGGCTGCGGGGGCGGCCGGGAGACCAGTCGCTGCCTCCAGCCTCTGCTGCCAGGGGTGCAGAGGTCGGTCGGGCCCACCCGGTGTCCCCTGCAGTGAGGAGCCTGGGAGGACCCGGAGAAGGTACAGAAAAGCGATGTAGGGAAGGAGGTAAGAATCCACCGTGGTTCACCTTCAGGGGCACAATCTCCACCCGCCTTTCTCTGTGCATGTGTCTCCAGACGTCTTCAAACTGGTCAAGGTGCTACTGTGCCCTTGGCCCATTTGACAGTTCTGAGACAGATCATCAGTATTTCCCCAGCTCATTAAAAATTTGTCCAAAAGCTGCCTCTTTAAAGATGGCGGTGAAACCTCCCAAGTGTAGACACACTACTTGTAAAAACCCGTTTCCTACTGTTCTGTATTTGGATGATTTCTGCGTCTCTTAATCAAGTACAGCCAACAGCACACAGCTTCCTATGTATGGAGGATTCTTTGTCCGCATCCGAATTCCTTTTTTGCTTTTGCTTTTAAGTAGGCTTCACATCCAGGGCGGAGCCCAGGGCAGGGCCTGAGCTCCCAACCCTAGGATCAAAACCGGAGCCAAGATCCAGAGTGGACGCTTAACCAATCGGGGAAACCGCTCTGGGGCCTCACGAATTCCTATTTTTAAAAAGGCTTTCTCCACGATAGAAGATTCGGGGAGGCTGGAAAAAGGTAGTAGCAAGGAGAGAGCACCCCCCGGAGTCCCCGCGCCCGCGGGACTGGGCGCTGGGGCGGGGACGGCGGCAGATCCCGTTTGCGTCTTTGCACAAAGCGGCTGACGTAAACACGTCCCGGTCGTTACTCGTGCGCCCGACCCCTCGGGGAGCGGCCGCGGAGGCTTCCTCCCGGAGCGGCCGGGCCTGCCCACGTCCATTGCCGCCTTTCCGTCCATTCTGCACAGCACTCGGGCCAACCTGCCTCGGCATCGGGCCTCCCCCCAGACTTCCGGCCTTTGCTTAGGGCACGTTCCCAGGAGAGCGATCAGGGGTCAGAAGGGAAAGAGCATCTGCGAGGGGTCCCTGGCACAGACTGCAAGGTTCCACTCCTTTTTAACCATCTACATTTCTGTCCATTTCTGTCATCTTTCCAGAGAAAGTGCATGCATTGTGCCGGAGTAGCAAACGCTCAATGGTCCCTACTATGTGCCAGGCACTGTTCTAGGAGATGGTTTTGTGTTGATACAGAGCCGGCTGACTTGTTTTGCCTGGCTGTCTACTGGCCCGTTACATGGATGTGCCAAACATTTATCTAACCAGGCCTATATGGAGAGACATTTAAGCTGTTCTCAATCTTTTGCTCCTATAAAAAGCTGTCATGAATATTCTTGTATGTGTGTCATTTCCAGATACATGAGCATCTGTAGGATACATTCTTAGAGGTAGAATCACTGGTCCAAGAGAAGGTACAGTTTTTAAATGATTTATTTTTATTTTTATTTTAGAGTATAAGCAGGAGGGAGGGGCAGAGGGAGAGACAGAGAGAGAGAATCTTAAGCATACTTAGCACAGAGCCCAATGCGGGACCCGATCCCACGACCCTGGGATCATGACCTGAGCTGAAATCAAGAGTCAGGTGTTCAGTTGACTGAGCCACCCAGGTTCCCCCAGAAAGTACGTTTTTATAGGTCATTTGATAGATTCTCCTACCTGTCCTTCCATACATGCTGTACTGGCTTACATTATTTTTATTCCCCCGATTGCGAGTGAGCCCAAGCATCTGAGCCATTTGTATTTTCTCTTCTGTGCTGGTTCAAATCCTAAACTCTTTGTCATTTTGTTATTGGTTTGTTGTAGCTCTTTATATATGTTGGGTCTTAAGCATTATTGATGTTACAAACATTTCTCTCAGTCTGCTGCTTGTCTTTTGGCTTTATCTATGGTGACTTTACTCAACTTTTTTCAGTTTTTTGTGGTCAAAGCTCTCTTGCTGTTATGGCCCCTGAGAATACCTTCCCTGACACAAGGTGTTAAGAATGGGAAGATAAATGGTTTATGGGAGAAACTAACGTCAGAGCTTTTCCCACCCACTGGACAGCCAAATGTCCCCAGAACATTACAGCTTGTCAGGATTGTTTCTGCTTTTCCTCCTTGTTTCATATTAAAACATAAAATTAATGTCCTATTGGCAAGAAACAGAGTTCTTTTTATGTGTGTGTGTGTGTGTGTGTGTGTGTAGTGGGGAGGGGGGTGCATTGCTAAAAATGGAAGCCACCCAATGTCTGCCAAAAAGACTTAAGCATCCCCTGGGCTCTGACCCAATAAAACCGTTCTACGGGGTGAGGGAACCTGCTGGAAGAAGGGAAAAGACTCTTAATGCCCAGATATGGCCACCAGGGCATTTGTCTGAATTGAAGAGCCAGGGGTCACAGCCCCTTAAGGGTGAATTTGATGACCTTGAACAGAAGTTCTTATCACCCCTTAACCTGGGGAGTTAGGTCTGTTCCAAAATGCGCACAAAAGCTCCAGGTGGGGGGCTGTGGCTTGGACATTCTCAAAACCGCAGGAAATAAAGCTCACAGAGACACCGCTTTGCACCCACCAGATTGGCCCAGATTAAAAAGATCGACGATGCTCACTGCTGGCTAGGATGTGCGCGAACGGGAACTTGCAGCCGCCTTGGGGGGAATTCATACAACCTCGATCTCGCAGCATCTTTCAAAATGCAAGGTGGGTGTGCACTCACTCAACGACCTTTTAAAACTTTCCCTTGAAGCATAACATACAGAAAAGCGCTCAAGTCGTAAGTGAACAGCTTGGTGAAATTCCCCAGGAAGCGAAACATGTCTGTGTCACCATCCAGAGAACCAGACCGTGACCCGCCCCCCCCCCCCCCCGGGCAGCTGGCTTGCGCTCCCCGCCCCAGCGCAGGCCCCCCGGGGGTGACCAGCGCTCTGACCTCTAACATCATCACCTAGTGTTGCCCGTTCTAGAACCTCATAACAATGGACCCTCCTGTGTCTGGCTTCTTTGGCTGACATTATGTTGTGTGGGGCTGTGGTGTATTCATTCTGTTGTATGAATTCATCACGCTTTGTTTAATTTATTCTTTTGTTGATGGCCAGTTGGCCGGGGTCCAGTTACAGCTAATGCTGCTACGACCACACGGTCCGTGTGGCTTTTGGTGAACACACGTGTGCAGTTCTGTGCAGTACGCGGCCAGGAGTGGAGTCACTGGGTCCCGGGACGCACATGGGTTCAGTTTTAGTAGGTTTTTTGCAGTTGTCTTCCAAAGCTGTCTTGCCAACGTGTGCGCCTCCCGGCCATGTATGAGAGCTTTCATCAGCCAGGCTAATGGTAATTATTGCGATATTTATTGTGATTGTAATTACAGTTCCATGATGGCGGATGATGTTGAGTATCTTTTCGCGGGCTTAGTAGCCGTTTGTTGGTCTACTTTTTGTAATTTATATTCAGTATTTTGACTCTTTTTAAAAAATGTATATTTATTTATTTTGAGAGAATGAGAGAGAGCTCAAGCAGGGGAGGGACATAGAGAGAGGGAGACAGAGAATCCCAAGCAGGCTCTCCACTGCCAGTGCAGAGCCCAGTGCGGGGCTCGAACCCACGAACCGTGAGATCATGACCTGAGCCGAAACCGAGAGTCTGATGCTTAACTGACTGAGCCACCCAGGAGCCTCCGGTATTTTGACTCTTAAAAAGGAATCATCGGGGCGCCTGGGTGGCTCAGTTGGTTAAGCGCCGACTTCAGCTCAGGCCACGATCTCGTGGTCTGTGAGTTCGAGCCCCGCATCAGGCTCTGGGCCGATGGCTCAGAGCCTGGAGCCTGCTTCCGGTTCTGTGTCTCCCTCTCTCTCTGCCCCTCCCCGTTCATGCTCTGTGTCTCTCTGTCTCAAAAATAAATAAACGTTAAAAAAAAAAAATTAAAAAAAAAAAAAAGGAATCAACTTCTTGACTTGAAAGAGTTATTTATATTATGTATATAGTTTATAGGGGTGCCTGGCTGCCTCAGTTGGTAGAGCGTGTGGCTTTTGATCTGGGGGTTGTGAGTTCAAGCCCCACATGGGGTGGTTTACTTAATAAAAAATTTTTTTAATATATGGTTGATATATTTATGTAATATACATAGTCCTTTATATAATATATGTCACATATATATATTTGTCACAATATTTCCCCCAAGTCAAGCCTTTTCATTTTCTCCCACCCTATGACTTCATCTTAACTGGGTCATATCTGCCAAGACCCTGTTTCCAAATAAGGTCACATTCACAGGTCCTGGAATTAAGACTTCACTGTATCTTTCTCGGGGGACTCGACCCAACTCTTATCGCCCCCCCCCCCCAGCCCAGGCAAAGCACAAACCCGATTCTGTCCTTTCTGTGCTCAAAATCCTTCCAAGACAGGGGCGCCTGGGTGGCTCAGTCAGTTAAGCGCCAGGCTCTTGACTTCAGCTCAGGTCATGATCTCACGGTTTGTGGGCTCGAGTCCCACATCGGCCTCCGTGCTGACAGTGTGGAGCCTGCTTGGGATTCTTTCTCCCTCCCTCTCCCCCTCGGCCCACTCATGTGCTCTGTTTCTCTCTGTCTCTCAAAATAAATAAACTTAAAAAATAGGTTAATAACCGCATTTCAATTTAAAAAAAAAAAATCCTTCCAAGACAATGGAATAATATTCAGCCATAAAAAGGAACAAAGCACTGACTCACGCTACAACATAGATGAGCCCGAAAACACGATCTCGAGTGACAGAAGCCAGACACCAAAGACCATATACTGTATGATTTCATTTATCTGAAATGCCCGGAACGGACAAACCCATCAGAGCCAGAGAGTGGATTGGGAGTTAGGGCGGAGGGGTGCGGCTGATAAGGGGTAGAAGGTTTCTTTTGGGGATCAATGCAAATGTTGCCCAGTTGATTACGGTGATGGCTGCACAACTCTGTGAATTTACGAAAGCCATCGAACCCCACGCTTTAAATGGAAGGGTTTTATGGCCCTGAATTTTATTCCAATAAAGCGGTTCCAAACAAACAGCTTTCCGTGGCTCCCCGGCGCCCTCTGGAGGGAGCCCAGCCTCACTGCCTGCCCCACATTCACGGGGACCCGAGCGGGATGACCCAGAGTCCTGCTGTCCTGGACACACAGCTCACAAGAGGCTACAAAGCCACACACACGGAGACACCGCCACGGACTCCTACGAAGCGGCCCCCGGTTATAAAGAAGACCCGCTTTGCCACACAATCCCGCCGAGACTCGGGTAGCGACGCCCCGCGTCTCGTAACCCCGATCGCGCGACGGCTACCGAGGCCCAGCGTGACAGACACAGCCAGGGACCCAGCCGTTCCTCAGGGACACGCGCGCGCCGCGCGGTGACAGGCTCAGCCGCGGACACGCGCCGTGCCGACCGCCCTCCCCCAGCCGCACGCGCCCGAGCCCCGCCACCCGGCGGCACGCGGGGTCCCCACCTCCCGGGCCCGTCCCGCTCCCGATGCCCGCCCGGCCCCAACCCCCCCAACCCCGGGCGGCGGCCGCTGCCTCCTCGCCCCAGGAAACGGGGGAGGTATTTTTAGTTACAATTAACCTCCCGCCCAGTTTCCCTCGTCCCCGGTGGCACATCCAATTGGTTTAATTAGAGAGGATTCAGCGAGAGGCATTTCCAGTCGCCCAGCAGGTGGAGGAGGGGGAGGGGGGCTGCCCCTCCCCCACCCGCCTGCGTCCCCAGTTCCCCCATCGCCCCCCGAAGGCCTCCCCTTGCAGCCGACCTCAGGCCTTGGCCCGGCCCCGCCTCCTCCCCCCACTGCCCTCAAAGGAGGGCCGGGAAGTCCTTCCTGCTGTCTGTCCCTCACCCGTCCCACTTCAGTCCTGGGGAGTTTGGGGAGGATAAACACTAATCTTAATGGCCCAAATAATATCTAACAAAGAGAATAGTTCATATTAGCCCCTTTAAAAATCATAGAATCTTAGAATTATATATGTATGTGTGTGTGTGTGTGTGTGTGTATACACACACACATATATTTTAAATTTATTTATTTTGAGAGAGAGAGAAAGAGCGCAAGCAGGGAAGGAGCAGAGAGAGTGAGGGAGAGAGAGAAAACCCCAAGCGGGCCGTGCGTCGTCAGCGCTTGACGTCATGGGGCTCAAACCCCTGAACCCTGAGACCGTGACCCGAGCGGAAATCAAGAGCGGGACGTTCTACCCACTGAGCCACCCAGGTGCCCCCTGAATTAGATTTTTCAAAATGAGAGGCGGTGGGGGCGTAGGTAGAGCACAGGCTTCAGAGCTTCTAGGCCTCCGGTTGGAACGGAGATCCACAGTCCCCAGCCGTGTGACCGCACCTCTCTGGGCCTCACTTTCCTCATCTGGGAAATGGGGGCAGTGATCGCACTTCCTTCGCGGTGAGGGTCTGCCAGGTTGGCAGGCATGAAGCTTCTAGAACAGAGCCTGGCACCCGGCTCGCAGCAGGTAACTCCCCACCCCCGCCCTGCTCTACTGTGTCCAACCTCCTGTCATGTGCTCATTTGCTCAACCCTTTGGGGGTCCCCCACCCCAGGACACCAGCCCCTGAAGACGGCGGTCCCGCTGATGGGCCCGGAGAGCAGGGCCGCGGTGGCCTGAGTCAATGAGGGTGGAGGCAGCTGAGTCTCCAAGGCACTGCTGGTTCTCCCCACCTGTTCCCCGGGCACTCGCTGTGAGGTGGCACCGGGTGAACGGGCGAGTGACGGGGAGAATTCCAGGGAGGGGACAGGAGGAGGAAACAAAATGGTTTGGCCTCTCCTGCATCTTTGCCCAGGTGACTCAGCCGGAGAAGGTGGAGAAGGGGATCCGGGGCAAAGGGAGGAGCCAGGACAGAGGCCTGGAAGGGGCACTGAGCTATTTTCCACAAACAAGGGTCTAAACCCAAGCAACTTCCAATTTGCCACTGAGCCCCATGGCGTCTTGGGAACGGATGGGCGGGATCGGCAGATCCTGGAGTTGACGGCAGCTGAGATTCCCATGAGGGATATTTGATCCCTTGAGCACCTGGTCGGGGCTCAAGGCCTCTGTGGGTCAAAGCCTAACACGGCCTGAGACAGAACAGGCTTGGGGGCCCTGGGCCTCAGTTTCCCTGCTTGCATCACAAGGGTCCAGAGGCTGCTGCATCGTAGAAGATGAGTATTGATGGGGCGCCTGGGTAGCTCAGTTGGTGAAGCGTCTGACTCTTGGTTTCCGCTCAGGTCATGATCTCCCGGTTGGTGAGTTCGAGCCCTGCATGGGGCTCTGCGCTGACAGCGGGGAGCCTGCCTGGGATTCTCTGTCTCCCTCTGTCTCTCTCTGCCCCTCCCCTGCTCACACACGTGAGCGCGCGCGTGCACACACACACACACACACGCACACTCTGTCTCTCTCAAAATAAATAAATAAGGGGGCGCCTGAGTGGCTTAGTCAGTTAAGTGTCCAACTTCTGCTCAGGTCATGATCTCACGGACCATGAGTTCGAGCCCCGCGTCGGGCTCTGTGCTGACGGCTCGGAGCCTGGAGCCTGCTTCCCATCCTGTGTCTCCCTCTCTCTCTCTCTCTGCCCCTCCCCTACTCTCACTCTGTCTCTCTGTCTCTCAAAATTCAATAAAAATATTTTTAAAAATTAAAAAAAAAATAAACTTAAGAAAAAAAAAAAAGATGAGTATTGAGTGACTGGTGGTTTGAGATGGCCTCTGAGGGCCTCATGTTTCCAAGCTCAGGTCTGCGTGTTCCAAGTGAGTATTATGGGGCTGGTAAGGGGCAGAGCAGGGATTTGAACCCAGGCACGTTGGGCTGGAGTCTGGTCTGTTGGCCACACATACATGTTTCCAAGGACCGCTCTGGGTAACTGCATTTATCTCCCATGGGACAGACGAAGAAAAGTCATCTGTGAGCCACAGTGTGGGAGAGGGATGCAAAAGCGGCCATAATTCTTCATTCCTCCCCATCGCTTGTGCTATGAGTTCTCAGCCCCCCTTCCCCGCCCTGTAAGGGGTGGAATCTGCTTCTTCTCCCTTGAATCCGGGCCGGTCTTGAGACCTGTGGCCAAGATAACCAGGTATCAGACACAAGCCAGGGCCTCAGGAGGCCTTGGGCCCTTCTGTTCTCTCTTGGGGTCCAGTTAACCAGACCACCTTGTCATCAATGTCATCGTGAGGTCCAGTCACTCCTGTGGCCTCGCTGCCAGCCAGCGGAGCCCCCTTGCTGACCCGTCGCCAGCCATGCTACACAGGAGAGCCCTGTTTTGAAATCCCAAGAACCGCCCAGCAGAGTGTAGTATACCGACCTATAGAATAATGAGCTAAAAAAGAAGTTGGTGTTTTAAACCACAAAGCCATGGGTGGGAGCGCCGGAGGAGAGCGCGCGGAGAGAGCGGGAGGGGGCGGGGAGGGAGAGAGAGTATCAATTATTATTATAGTCATTCAGGTGCTTCAAATTGATGAGTATTTGAATCTCAAAAGAGACACAAGAACTCAGATCGGTGGCTTTTTGTTTTTAAGACTTTATCATTAAAAAAAAAAAAAAGTAGAAGACATCAGTGAAGGGAGGTAGGGGAGAGAAGGGGAGGGAGTGGGCTGGAGGGTGAGGGGGCCTCTCCCAAATGTCGGATCCAGCTGACCCTCCTTCCCTGACAGCCCCAGCCCACCTCCAGTCCCTTCTCTAGCCTGGAGGCAGGGGGATCCCCAACCACCACCTTCTGAAGACCCAGGCCCAGGATCTCAGCTTGGGTTCGAGGCAGAGGTGAGGGCAGATGTGGGGCGCGGGGCCTGGAGGCCTTGTCTTTGTCCTTGAGAGCCCCTCGAGTGGGCGCTCAGGCCCCCATGTCCCGGCGGGGCCCCAGGGAGGTAGGCATTGCGTTGGGGGCCTTAGGAGGTGGGGTCCTGAAGTCAGGGGGCCAGGCAGGGACCGGGACCAGGTGTGAGCCTGGCGGTCACAGTCCAGAGGCTGGGGTCTGTGAACAGGGGACAAGAGGCCAAGTCAGGAAGTGGGGAGGGGTCTGGCTCCACATCAGCCCCTCTGTGCAGCCCCCATCAGCCCCATAGCAAGAGAAATGCAGAGGGAGGGAGGGAGGGAGGGAAGCAGAACAGAAATGGAAAAGGGAGACATAGACAGAGACAGAGATGTAAAAAGAGACAAGAAGACAATTAAGACCAAGAAAGAGAAAGGAAGACAGGGAGAGAGATGGACCAAGACCCCTCACCTCCCCGAGGTTCTCCTGACATTCAGACCAGGCCACACCTGTCCTCGGTTGGTCAGGGCAGAGCTGAGACCCCCACTGACCTCCCACTGCCAGTCCCTGAACAAACCTGTCCCTCTTTCCTTCCCAGGCTCCAGTCCCCATGCCCCTCCATGCCTAAGTCCTCCTAGGTCTCCACTCCCATCTCCCAGCCTTCCTGTTGGACCTGAGTTCATTACTCATCCACCCAGCTTGCCAGTGCAAGCCTAGCCCAGTCCTCCCTTCCCCTCATGGCTGTGACTGGGTGGGGGGAGCAGGGTGCTATCTCATAGCTGTGAGCCTTCTAAGTGCACTGGGCCTTTGCATATGCTGTTCTCTCCTTTCCTGCCTCGCTCCTTCCATTCTCCTGGTCTCAGCTCCAAGTCCCCTCTTCCAGGAAGTCTTCCCTGAACCCCCAGCCTGGGTTTGATGCCCCCTCTGGGCTCCTTCAGTTCTTGGGTTCCGTCACTCCAGCCCTGCCCACTCTGGGACATCACTGTCTGAAGACAGGTCTGTCTCCCCCACTGGACAGTGAGCCCTATGGGGGCAGGGTACAGAAATGCTCAGAGAATGTGCATTAAATGAATGAGTGAATGAATGAATGAATGAATGAAGCAGTGCTAAGGTAAAGACTCTGGCTTTCAGAGTCTTAATACAGAGAGAGTCAAGATCTGATTTGTGTTTTAGAAATTCCAGGAAGCCTCTCAACCCTGGGGCTTTGCACATGCTGTTCCCTTTGCTTTTCTGAGCCAAGTGAACCTGCCCAAGTGACCTCTTCTTAGCATCACTTTTCTCCTCTGTAACATGGAAATAAGAATAATTTTTTCCCCCCCAAATTTGGGGTTTTTATGAAGACTAAGTGGGAAGATGCTCTAAAGTCTTAAGACCTGGGAGCATAAAAGAATGCACCCTACTACTTTGCCCCCCTTTTCTCCCCATTGGATCCCTATTCATCCTTCAATGCCCTACCCACAAGTCACTTCCTCTATAAAATATTTCCTAATATCTCAGGGATGAGTGATGTCTCCCTCCTCTGAGCAAGCTGTGTTATATTGTTTTCGCTGTTGTTCTGGACTGTCATTCGTTTCTGATGTCCACTTCCTCACAAGCCCAGAATCTTCTCAAGAGCAGGATTCTACCGGAGGCTGGTCAGGATGTGGAACGAGGGTTTAACATATTTTGGAGGCGTATGAATGGATAGGTGGGCAGATGAATGGGGGAGAAGGTAGGTGGGTGAATGCATTCTAGGTGGATATGCGAGTGGGTGGACCAATGGGGAGGTGGGCGGATGAGTGGGTAGATGTATTTTCTGATGAAGACAGGTAGTAGTTGCCTGCGTAGATGGATCACGGGGAGGTAGGTAGCTGAGCGAATGCATGGATAAGTGGGCGCATGTGTGGTTGGATGGATAGGGAGTGGATATATTTTGGATGGATAGTGTGTAGGTGGGTGATTGATGGATGGATAAATACAGAGACGGGTGAATGAGTTGATGGATGGATGGATGGACAGATGAATCATCTTCCCACTAAGCCTTGGGGAACCCTCAGTTCAGGGACCCCTGCTGACCCTGCTCTGGGTTGGAGGAATATTGGAATCTGGAGTTCTTACCAAGGTTTGAGAGCCACACAACCCCCAACCCAGTGCCCCTAGACATTGGACACTTACACTTGTCCTGAATCTATAGATAATGCCACTCTCCTTCTAAGTTCAGACTCATCCCCATCGGCCCTGGAAGACAAAAGAGGAGGGTTAGTGGTTCTTCACCAGACATCCCCATATGCCCCTAAATCCTTCCTGCCTTCTCCTTCCCCAGGGGATCCATCTATCGAGACCGACTGAGTCATCATTTAAGAAAGGACTGGTCCTGGGGCGCCTGGGTGGCGCAGTCGGTTAAGCGTCCGACTTCAGCCAGGTCACGATCTCGCGGTCCGTGAGTTCGAGCCCCGCGTCAGGCTCTGGGCTGATGGCTCGGAGCCTGGAGCCTGTTTCCGATTCTGTGTCTCCCTCTCTCTCTGCCCCTCCCCCGTTCATGCTCTGTCTCTCTCTGTCCCAAAAATAAATAAAAAACGTTGAAAAAAAAAATTAAAAAAAAAAAAAAAAAAAAAAAGAAAGGACTGGTCCTTTGAGGAAAAGTAGAGCCTTCCAATGGATGGGCAGAGCCTGGAAGAAGCGAATTCGGCTAAGAAAAGGTGGGCATCTGGAAATCTACAATTGTCTCCCCAGCTCCACTGTTATGCGAATGAAGTACTATTCCTGAAGTTAATCCCAAGAGGTGGGGCATCATCATTTAGAGGAGGGGCCTGGTGTGCTGGGGGCGTGGCCTAGTTAAGGGGCGGGGCCTTACCTGGAGGCCTGACTGTCATGTGTGGCTGAGCTTCCGTATAGCTCCCCATGGGCTGGCCCTCTGGGCTGAAGGCTGCACTCTGCCCTGCGAGGGAGGTTGAGGGGTGCAGGCTGAGCCCCAGGGTGTGCGGGTCCCAGCCTTGACACTCCCCGGGGAACACTAGACCCTCTCTCCCCGCCTTCTCCCTGTACCTGTGCGGTTGGATTGATCTATCATCGGCTGCACGATGCGTCTCCGGGCGTTAATGAACCTGGGAGGGGGTCATGGAAACAGAGGGAGGTGTAAAGAGGGAATAGGAGGGAGGCAGCAATGAACACCCGAGACAGAGCTGGAAAAGAGGACGGGGACGGGGAGGGGAGACGAGAGGCTCCCAGGGGCTTCGCGGCCTCCGTCAGCACCGCGGACAGCGCCCGGCCTCCCACCCCGGGCGGGCCCACGGACCGCGCAGGCCTCCTAGGTCACTCACCAGTTGTTGACTTGCAGGATGGTGAGCCCCGTGTCCTGCGCCAGCTGTTTCTTCTGCTCCTCCGAGGGGTACGGGTGCTGTGGCCACCAGCAAGAGTCACCCTGCCTGCCCAGCTGCCATCTGACCCCCCAAGGCCTGGCCCCATGGGGATGGGGAGCCCAGGCTGGGGCAGGGCCAGGGGAAAGCTCGTCTGAGCTGGTCCACGCTCCCCCCAAGGCCCAGTGGAAGGAAGCGGAGAAGCCAAGCTTCGGGCAATTATGCCCGTGAGCGCCCCCGCCTCTTCCAGCAATTACAGGCTAATTGGCCAGCTCTCATTAGGGAGACCGAAGCTGGGGGTTCCAGCACCGGAAAGGAGGCAGAGCCCAGCACCAGCCCTCTCGGAGTTTCTGTCACGGGTTCCTGTGCGTGTCCTTCCCTGTCCCAATCCCTCTCCCTCTCTCAGTCCCCCTGTGACTCTCTCCCTGTGTCTACCCTGCTCTGATCCAGTCCACCCCACATCTCTCCATTTCTCTCTTTGTGTCAGCCTCTCCCTGACTCTCTTCCTGTCTCTAGTCCCCACCCCCCCAGCTCTCCCCACGAGGCAGTGCGGTGCACCGGTTAAGGCCAAACCGTCTGCTTCCGAACCCACTTCTGGCTGGAAGACCTTTGCACAATGGAGCCACCCACAGCCCTATCCTCGCAGGCTTTGTTTTGGCCGGATGGTGATGACCGATGGGGGGAGGGGAGTGGGGGGAACAGACGGGTGGGGGGTTGAGGTCAGGACTGAATGAGTTCAGAGCCCTTAGCAGCAAGCACCTGGCATACAGGGAGCGCTCATGGATGCTTGATCCTGCCAGTCCCCCTCCCCTTGAGGTTCTCCCTCAACATTTCCCCTGGGCCTGGATCTCCCATCTCGGGGTCTCTCTCGGGGCCTCAGTCTCCACACGGCCATCCGCCTTCCCTCTCTACGCCCACGCTGCCCCTGGGCCCGGGGCTCTCACCGAGAGGTGCTGAAACAACCAGGCCCTCATGATGTTGGTGGCCACCTTGGGGAAGATTCCCCTCTTCTTATTGTGCCGCCGCTCCTGGTCCAGCTCCTCGTCCTCTCCCCCAGAACTTGGAGAGGCCATGCTTGTGTCTAGTCCGTCTCCTGGGGGAGGACAGGCATGCCGTGCTTGTGGGCAGTAGGGGGGGGTACCAGAGAGACCCAGAACCCTCACCCACGAGACTGCTCCACACCCCAGTCGTCCTTGTGCCTGTGGAAGTCCTACTTGCTGTCTAACTCCAATCCTCAGACTGACTCCCACACTTGTCCTCCACCTGCCAGGCTTCTTACCTTGGTCACTGGAGTTGTCCCCACTCTGGGAGGCCAGGCCCCCACTGGAGGGACCCGGGGTCCCCAAATGTACGGACCCGCTGTCCTCATGGTCTCTAATCCAAGTATTATTCTGGAAAACAAGAGTTGGAGGTCAGCGCCAATGTAGCACAGTGGCTGAGACCAGGGGCTCTGGAGCTGGGACCCCTGAGTGTAAATAGAGCCTGTTCCTGCCTCTTTCCTGGCTGTGTGACCTTGGGCAAGTCGCTTCACCTCTCTGTGCCTCTGTGTCTTCAAGGGAAGACAATAAACTCTCCCCACCTCGCAGAGCAGGGTGAGGACTCAAGGAGTTAATTTACATAAAGACACATAGCAATCACCCAGTGAAGAGGCGTTTATACAGATCTAGGGCACCTTATCTGAAATCCTTGGGGGCCAGCAGTGTTTCAGAATTCAGAGTGTTTCACATTTTTATTTATTTTTATAATTTTTTTTAAATGTTTATTTTTGAGAGAGACGGAGACAGAGTGTGAGCGGGGGAGGGGCAGAGAGAGAGGGCAGCACAGAATCCGAAGCGGGCTCCAGGCTCCGAGCCATCAGCACAGAGCCCGACGCGGGGCTCAAACCCACGGACAGCGAGATCATAACCTGAGCCGAGGTCGGACGCTCAACCAGTTGAGCCACCCAGGTGCCCCTTATTTATTCATTTTTAAAAGTAATCTGGAACTCACCACCCCGGGATCGAGAGCCGCGTATACTGTACCGACTGAACCAGCCAGGCGCCCCAGAACTCTTCACGTTTTTAGACAGTAAATCCGTGCACACACTGCGTATTTCATAACACCCCTAGGGTCTGGGACTTCACCTCGTCATCAAACTCATTAACATTTCTGCAGCAAAACGGATGAATATTTAACGAAGTGGAATAAATAAAGGCTATAAATAGCCCCTCGTTAGTTCAGGTCAGATTTTGCTGTGAAATGAGTTTGCGCTAAACTTACGGGGGATAAAAAAACCCAAAAAACCAACTTCCAGTTTTCAGAGATTGAGGGGGGCGGTTCTCTGAGTTGCCCATCAGGGAAATTCTGGGTTGTGCTTCCTCTGTCCTAACTCCGACACATTTGGAGGGACTTGAGAATGCCTTGGATGCACCCTCACCACCCCCACCCCCACTCTGCGTCCCAGGAGGCGGACCCACCCACACAGACCGAATCAAGACCTCTTTGGCATTTGGTTTGAGGGATCAGTTCAATTGTTGGGAGGCAGGTTGGGTGGGTTCAGCTCTTGTTGAACCCCCAGGGTACCCCCACCTGCCCCACCGACTGCCCTTGACCCCGCTCGCTGCTTTGTAAACAGTCCCTCCCCAAACGGCCCAGTGTGGGCGCGTCCTCTGTGTCCTGCGGGGGCTGAGCTGGGGACGCCGCCGCTCAGAGAAGGTTTCTGAGGGTTTGGTATGTCTGCGTTTGGAATTGTGCGTTCGAGCGCACTGCGGGCGGGCATGCAAACTGGAGAATCATCAGTCTGAAGGCTTTTGAGCGCGGCTCCAGGGGTAGCCCCAGATCTGATGGGATGCTGGGGTGAGCACCCACATCGGTGTGCCTGAAGCGGTCCTGAAACTGTGGTGTGGCACGCGTCAGTGTGCTCGCGTCCCTGCCCGAGATGGGACGGTTGACCCCGGAGAGGGGGCGGCTGTGGCGTGGCTGCGAGTTACATGGGCACAGCTGGGACACGCGACAGGATGGGAGCATGACTGCATCACTCTTTGAGACGGCCAGCTGGCTGTGTGTGACTATCACAGGGCCCCAGTGTTCTAAGTTTGTGGCTGTTGTTCGAGCGGCCGGTTGTCCCGTCTGCGAGACAGCGTGTGTGGATTACGACACGGGTGGCTTTGCGACTCTGTGGGGCCGGATGATCGGCCTGGGTGTGCATCGGAGGCTGCTCGAAGACGCGGGACACGGCTGGGCCACTGAGTGGGTTGTAACCGGCCCCGCAGCCGTGGGGCTCTTCTTGCTCAGCAGGTGCAGATTAGGAGTTGTGGGGCAGAGGGTCCTCGGGGCCCGTCTGTGTCTGCTGCGTGCGGCACGCCCGGGTCTGTGGCCGGGAGCCTGTATCATGTGGTATAACCGTCGCGGGTGTCGGTAGGGTGTGTGGGTGTCGCCGAGTCTACGGGTGGTCTGTTGGCGCGAGTGTGTGCCTGTGCGTGTGTGCACGTGCATGCACCGTCGTCCGGCCGGGTCCCGGTCTGTGTAGCCGCCGCGCCGGGGGGCACGAGCCCTGTGGTCCCGCGTGTCTGACTGTGGCTGAGTCTGGGTGGTGTGCACGCCCCCACGCTGTAGCCCAGCTGTGCCTGCTCATGGCTTTGGTCGCGGGGTGACGCCTGGTGCCCCATCCCCGGCCCACCTGATCTGGGAGGCTGGGGCAGGAGGCCGGGTAGTCCTCGAGATCTTCCCTGCAGCCGCCATCCCGATCCTCGATGACCAAGTCGATGGGCATCTTTCCCTTGAGGCAGGTGATGTAGCGGTGACAGAAGTTGTCGCACAGGTCGTGGACCTGGGGGGGCACCGGGGTACTGGGGGGGCCACCCGGGGGCCAGGGCTGGGGTGTACAGGGACGGGGGCAGCATTCGGCTTCAACTCCAGTGGGCAGAGAGCCTGAAGGAGGGGTGGAGGGGGCGAGAAGAGCAGGGATGGGGGGGGACAAGCGAGGGTGTGAGGGGAGTGGGAAGCACTCACCTTCTGCAGCTCCAGCAGGTGGAACCGGAGCACCTGAATGGCCTGTATCATCTGTAGAAGGAGACAGGAAGGGACGGGGAGGGGGAGAGGGAGGGAAGGAGCGGGGGAAGAAAGAGAGAGAAGGAGGGAGAAGGACGAGAGGAGGAGGAGGAGGAGAAAGGAGAGAAAAGGAGATAGAGGAACGGGAAGAATGAGATAGAATGACAGAGACAGAGGACAGGGAGACAGAGAGAGACAGAACCACAGGGGCAGAGAGCAACAGAGACAGAGACCCAGAATTACGGGAAGATGGAATGTTAGAGAGTCAGAGACAAAGGAAGAGAAGCAAGAGGGGCAGAGACAGGAAAGGATCCATCACAAGAGGAGAGAAGGAACGTACGCTATAATGGAAATACCCCATCTTGTCCCCTGTTCCACGTCCCACCCTTTGCCTGCGAACTACATTTCCCAGACTCCTTTGCCAAAGGGTTCGGCCAATAGGAAGCCCCGGCGGGAGCTGGAAACCAAAAGGAAGAGAGAGGCCAGGGTATTTCTCCTTCCCTCTCCCTCTCCTTTCTCTCCTCTCTCCTCTCCCCTTCGCAGCCAAGTCCCTGCCCTCGTTTTGGGGTAGGTTCTCATCCTGACTGATAGAACAGCCAATGCCTATTGAGTCTCTGTTCAGTGCCAGGCACTGATCTAAGTGCTTGACTCTTTTTAGCTCATTATATCCTCACAACAGCCCTACAAGATAGAAATTGCTACTAGCTAGGAAACTGAGGCACAAGGAGACGCAGCTACTTGCCCTGGTTCACAGAACTAGTGAGTGGCAGAGCTTGGACTTGAACCCAGGCCATCGGTCCCCATTCTCAAACTCTTGGCTATAGTCATTGCGAACAGGCAACAACGATCACTATTTGAGAAAGGGGGTCAGGTGATCTCCTCTCCGCTCCCACAACGAACCCCAGGGCTGTGGAGGGAGGGACAGGAGACCCCTGCTGAGGAGGGAGCGTTGGGGAGGGCCCAGATCTCACCAGATTGTCCAGCTCCGGGTTGGAGGAGAAGAGGGGCCTCTCGGAGCGGACCTGGAAGGAAGAGAGAAGCCAGAGAGGGTGCGTCCTGTCTCCAGCCCTCCTCTCCTCACTGGCTCTCCTGGCCCAGAGCAGACGGGGGTGCCTACCTGCTTAGCAAAGGCAGCGATGTCCTCGTTGAAGGAGTCAGAGGAGCAGACGTCACCGCCTGGAGGTGTGCCCAGCCCAGCCCCGGCCCCGTCTCGGGGCGAGCATGTGGCCAATTCACATTTCTCAAAGACCAGGGCCAGCAGCGGGAAGAGCGGGTGTCTGGGGGAAGCAGGAGAGAAGGCTCATGAGGGGAGGCCAGGGGCCTGCAGAGGACAGAGCACCTGGGAGAAGGACAGGAGACCCAGGGGAAGAGATGGAGAGATCAAGACAGCGCGAGAGAGTCAGAGACACGGAAGAGGGGGCCCGCATCCCGAGAGCTGTCCCCACTCACCCATAGATCTCGTCCTTTTCCCTCCTCAGGCCATCACTGTCCAAGCCCGGGGGCTGGGGTTGGGGAGGCCGGTGTGGGCCATAGGGGCCGGGGGCTCTCGGTGCCGCGGCCACTGCCTCTGCGAAGCCAGCCAGGGTTGCAGTGCCGTCCACGATGCCTGGGTAGTGAGGCAGCTCATCGTACTGGGGGGAGGTGAGAGGGAGAGAGCCCCAGGGAGGCATCAGGAAACCTCCCTACCCTGGCACCCAGGAGATGCTCTCCCTGCCCTCAGGAACCAGCCCTTTCTTTCCCTGTGTCTGAGCCCAGCCGCCTTGGGCCCCGGATGTCCCACGGGGCTGTCTCTTTGGGACTGAGAGCCCTGTCCCAGGGGCTTCCCTTATACCCCTGGTCTGTGAGAATGTCCCGTCAGAGATTCTTGGTGTGTGGGCAGGAGGGTCCAGAGGAGAGAGACTGACCCAGGTCTCGGGTCTGAGGGTGAGGGTGGGGGTCAGGGATCAGCTGGCTGGTAACTGTCAGCTCCTCCCAGAGCAGGGACAGGAGGGAGGAGGGGAGAGAGCCGTGGAGAGATCCCGAGAGAGAGTCTGGGGGCAGGATGCAAGACAGAGACAGAGGTGAGGAAAGAGGGATGGAGGGGAGGAGATACAGGAGGGAGAGGGAGAGAGAGAGAGAGAGAGAGAGAGAGAGAGAGAGAGAGAGAGAGACTCACTCCGGGACCCTTCCCATAAAAGCAGCACATCATTTATGCATGTATGTGTGTGTGCACTGTCCCCTCCCTACTTCAGTTTCATCTCACAGTTGTCAAATATGCACATCTGAGCGTCCCTTAACAACGTGTCACACCCCACCCCGCCTATGAACCTACCCCCTCCTACCCCCTCCCTCCAAGGCCCAGGACTGAGTGGGTGAGCGAATGAATGAGCGACTAAGACATTCCGCGCATGCGTGCATGAACGACGGAGGCACGGAGCACAGCGCCAGGCACACGTTCCGTAAACACTTGTTGAACCGACTGTAACCCCGCGCAACCGCGGCAAACCCACCGGTGCCACCCGCCGCAAGGAGAACGACTGTCATTACAGAAGCGCGCGTGCGCGCGTGCACACACACACACGCGCGCGCGCGCGCGCGCGGCGGGGGCCAGAGGGACCTTAAGCCACTCAGGCCAAACCCTCTCCTTGGGCAGGAGGAGACTGAGGCTCAAAGAGGCCAAGAGACTCAGAGGCGCGCGAGCCTTCCTGCCGTGGGGCGCCCTGGCCCCTGCGGGATGCCAGGCTCTGCGTGCGTGGGTCCCTCTCTCCGTCTTTCTCTTCGTCGTCCTCTCCTAACTTCTCCTGAGCCCCAAAGTTGAATCCCGACTGTTCCCCGCGGTTCCTCGCGCATCCTAAGATGTGCAGTAAGGGTCTTCCGTCCTGCGTGTTCCCACCCCCTCCGCCCCCAAAGGTGCGTACTCACCTCCTCGCCCGTCTCCTCTGATCTCCCCATCCCCAGGACCACGGACCATGGGAGCCCGGCCTGGCCAGACCCCCACCCCCACCCCTTCTCCCAGCACTGTCCCCACCCCGACCCCTCAGGAGGACTTGGAACAAAAGTAGACCTCGGGGAAGGATTGGGGGGGGGGGGAGGGCAGAAGAGGAAGGAAGGGGTAGGATAAAGGACCTGAGATAGAGCGGGAGACCCGGGGGCGGAGAGAGGGGAGAGCCGGGGCAGACAGGAGACAGGAGGAGACCCGGGGCACAGGCAGGGGAGGCAGAGAAAGAGGTGGAGGAGAGGGCGGGATGGGCCGACGGGGGCCGGAGCGCCGGGGCGGGGGCGGTGCAGGGCTGGGGTGCGCGGCGGGGCTGGGGCGCCGGGCGCCCGCCCTCAGACCTACCCTCCGGGCCATGGGCTGACGCCGGCGGCGGCTCCCGGGTCCCTCCAGGGCCTGGCCGGCGGGGCGGGCGCAGCCCGGGGCAGCGGCCCCCGACGGGCCGCGGTGCCGACGCCAGGGGGTGGGGCAGGAGGCTGGGGGCCCGGCCCCCCACCCCCACCGTCGTCAGTGGCCGGCGCCGGGCAGCGCGGAGGCTGCGAGCATGGACCCCGGGCGCCCTCCCCACCGCGGGGGTCACGGCGAGGGGCTCATGCCGGCGAGGGAAGGGGTGAGTGGGGCGGGGGGGCGGTCGCCCGAGGCCCCCTCCCCGGGCCCCCAGTTCCCTCCGCCGGGGCCCGGGAGGATCGGCAGGGCTGGCGGAGGTGGGGGGGGGGAAGGTGGGGGGGGGAGCGGGGGTGGGGGGCGCGCGGGGGTGGGGCGGGGGGGGGGCCCCGGGGGGGGGAGGGGGCGGCGGGCCGGGGGAGGGGAGGGTGATGCTGGCGGCGGGGCCGCTCGGTCTCTCCCCGTCTCCCGGTCTCTCCCGGTCTCTCCCTCTCTCTGCGGTCACATCCGGAAGTTCCACATCGAGATGCTTAACCCGCTGTCCGCCGGTGGCTGGGCCGCGGGCGGGGCGGGCGGGGCGGGCGGGGGCGGCCGGGCCCCTCCCCCCGCGCCGCCGCCGCCGCTCCCGGGGCCGCCTTTGTGTCGGGGTCTCCCCGGGTCGCCGGTCCCCCGGCCCGCCCCCCTCCCCGGCGCCCTCCCCCCCCCCCCCCCCCCGGGGGGGGGGGGGGGGGGCCGGCGCCGCGCTCCCCCGCGTCCGCCCGCCGCTCTCGCTTTCTCCCCATGTCCTTCCCTCTTTGTCTCTCTGTCTCTTTGTCTCTGCCTCTCTTTGTCTCTGTCCGTCTGCCTGCCTCTCTCTCTCTCTCTCTCTCTCTCTCTAGCAGACAGATCAGACCGAGGAGAGGACCCCATATTTTAGTTTCTCTTCTTGCTCTGGGCCCCCTAACTTCCCTCCCCTGGGAGACAGGGATGCTCATGTGCCCGGGTGTGAGGCCATCTGCGTGTGTGTATGTGTGCTTGCGCGTGTCCCCGGCTGTGTCTGTGTGTCTGGTTGTGGGCCCATGCCTGGGGATGCGGGTGTGTTTAAGATTTCCAAGTGCTGTTTCTGTCTCTGAATATGGTGAGTCTCGGGGTTGTGGGTCCGCGGGACTTTGTACACACCGAGGCTGGGCCTTGGACCATCAGAGGGTCAGCCCGGGCGCCGGGTGTGTGCAGGCCTGGGGGTATCCCTCTGTCCACCCCCCCCGCCCATTTTCGACCCCTGCCTTTTACAGGACGGCCCCCCCACCCCGACCCCCACCCCGCTCTCAGTTTGTGGATTCTCCAGAGTTAAGGCTAAATCATGTGCTGCTCACATAGCTCGGAGAGCAGGCCCGCAGTTTTTATCGGATTCCTGGAGGATCCGGGACCCCGACAGCCTTTGCAACTAGTGTTCTAATGAGATATAGCAGGTTTCTGCGACCGAAATTAATACCGAGCCCCGACTGTGTGCTGGGTGGTGTTCTGGAGACATAACAGGGGGAAAAGACAAACTTCCTGGCTTCCTGGAGCTCCCGTTCTATCGGCGATGGCGAGGGAGAGAGAGAACAGACCAGTAAGTAGATGCCTAAGTGTAGAATAATGCCCGGAGGTGACAAGTGTTCTGAGAGAAAGCAGGACAGAGGAGATGGTGTAAGCTGGACGGGGAGGGCCTCAGAGGGGGTGACATCTGGGCAGAGACCTGAAGAAGGTGACGGCGGGAGGCGTGTGCACCTCGGAGGGAAGATCACCCCAAGCAGAGGAACAGCAGGTGCAAAGGGCCTGGGGCAGGAATGTGCCTGGCGTGGCGGAGGAAGTGAGGAGGCCAGGGAGGGCAGGAGAGAGACACCTGGGATTCATTGTCTCGCTGGCTTGGTGTCCTCAGATTCCCCGGGGGATGAACAAATGGGTGTCAGGAGGCCCGTGAACTCCCTGAAATTGTCAACGGTGGGCTCGGGGCCTGTGTGCTCCTTTCCCAGGGAAACGGCCCCGTTGTTTTCCTCCTGTTGCCACAAAGGGGGATACTAGACCCCCGAAAGTTACCAACCGTCACTCCTGAGAGACAGCACGAGGGAGAAACGAGATGACATGAGATCCAGGCAGAAGGGGGCAGAAGCTTGGGGGCAGGGGACAGAGATCCAGGGAGGGGGGGGGGCCTGGGAAAGGGTTGGAGGCAGCACCCCCGCTGGGCTCGCTAAGGATATTTTTATGACCCTCATAAACAGCTCTGCTCTGCCGCAGTCCGCTTCTCCGTCCTCCAGGCTGGTGGAAATGAAACCAAACCACCCAGGCCGCGGGCAGGGGCGAGACAGCTGGAGTTACAGCAGGAGAAATCGGGGCAGAGCTTCCCAGCCGGAGGGCTTTGAGGAGGGCGAGGACCATGGCCCGGGCCCCCTCGCCCCTGGGAAGGTCCCCTCCTCTCCCCCCACTGCCCCAGGGCCCAGCTGCAACCCAGAACCCTCCATCACTCTCTCCCGAGCCCTCACTCTCTCTGTCCTACACGGGATCTCTGACCCTGTCTGTCTCTGGGTCCCTGACTTGTCCTTGGACCCCTCTCGGCACGCCACGGCCCTCCCGCCTGGGCACCTCTGGGTCTCCTCCAGGAAACCTGGGGTCCAGAGCCACCTCCGACCCTTCTCTCTTGAAGCCTCAGTCTCCCCATCTGCTGGGTGGGCAACGGGCTTGGGGGGGAAAGGATGCAAGCGAAATGGTTAAACCAGGGAGAGCCGGGCCCCCCCGGGGGCCTTGGCTGAACCTGGGGTCCACTGTGCCAGGGGGTGCTCACTGCCCTTGAAGCTGCTCCTCGCAACTTTCCCTTGGGTGACGCTGGCCCTTTAAGGGAGGCGGAAGCCAAGGGGGCCCAAAGGCTTTTAATCACTGCCACACACCCCGCCCCCCAGATAGGGGTTTTGGAGCAGAAAATTAATTTAAATCACTTTTTAATTAAAGATGCAAAGCTCTTCTGTCTGTCCCCCTCCCTCCCCTGCCTTCAGCTGAGGTTCAGGGGGTCGGGGAGCCAGGCAGGGGTCTGGGCTCCCAGCCTCGCCTTGCTCCTGGGGAGGCGGGGAGGCCGAGGTCTCCTCCCCAGGCTGATCCTGAAAACAAAAAGAGTGACCTGATGTGACAGCCCCAGTGGGGAGTGCGTCCTAACTGGGGCGGGGTGTCCCTGTGAGGCCAGTGAGGGGGTGTGACTTGGAGACGGGCCGAAACAGCCCCGGAAAGAGACGGGAGCGAGTGGGGGAGGGGGGGTGCCCGGACTGAGCTACAGACAGGGGTGGGGGTCCCAGGTGGGGACAGAGACGGAGAGGGGACAGAGACAAGAGCCATTTTTTCCATTGCTCTGAGCTCAGAGGACGCTCCAGTCCCACAAATGAGGAAGAGGGTCTTTGACTCTTGGGCAAAAATCTTTTTAATTAAAGAGAGGGGGAAGATGTTGGCAGGGAGGAGAGAGGAGTGTTTGCCGTCATCTCACTGCCCTGCCCCCGGCCTGTCTGTCTGTCTGTCTGTCTCTCTCTCTCTCACACACACACACACACTCCAGTCCCATCGCCCTCTGACCTCAGGCCCTGTGGGGCTGCACCTCCGAGGGTGACATCTGGACCCCCAGGGAGCGTGCAGGTCTGGGTGCTTGCGTCTCAGGGTGGGCACGGACCCCCCACGTGAGCCCCGAGCCCTGGGAGGACCCTCCCCCTCGGCTCGGTCCTCTCTGGGGGCTTTGCCCACAGGCGGCTGGGATCCCCAGGGGCCCCCAGCCATCCCCACGATCAGCTCCGAATCGAGGGAGGGGCCCCTCTGTCTTCTGTTGTGGTCCTACAAGCTCTCTGCCTCAGTTTCCCCTCCGGCAACAGCTCAGCGTCTGTCTCTCCCGCTCTCTCCCTCCTTCCTCGCTCTCGGACCCTCTGCAAGGATCTGTGTCCTTGCTCAGGGGCAGGGTTGAAGGGATCCTACAAGAAGGTTCTCTGGGTCTCCGCTTCTGTCTTGGGCGCGGGTCAGATGTCTCTCCCTCCATCTTTTCGTCTCTGCGGCCCCCTGTCTCTGGGTGGTCTCTCTGTCTCCCCCTGTGCCCTCTCTCTCTGTCTCTGGGGACTGCTGTCTCTCGGCCTTTGTGTCCTCACCTCTCTCTTTTCCTGTCCTCCTGCGCCCCCCGCCCCCGCGGCCCTGGGTTTCTGCCTTCCTCTGTGTCTCCCTCACCCCCGCCCCCCTTCCTCCCGGGCCCTTCACCGATGCATCGCCCGAATCCCCAGCGCCTCCCCTGCGTGGCTCCGGGAGAGGGAAACATTTATCTTGGCTGCAGGCCCCCCTCCCCGCGCCCACCCCTCCGCCCGCCTCCCGGGCCCATCCATCACTGGAGCTGGCGACTCGGGCGGCTCATTTGTCACTGACGCCTGCCGCCCCACCAAGCAATCATACCATTAGCCATGGCTTGGCAGAGGCCACCGGGAGGACCGGCCTGACCCAGGCGGGGGAGGGGCGCTGGCCACGACTCCCGCCCCCCCCCCCCCACTCCTGTCTTTCCGTCCCTTCCCCTTCCCTCCTTTTCCTTCCAATCGGCTTTTCTCTGCCAGCTTCTCTCTGTGTCTAAGTGTCCGCTTTCTGGGTCTCCCCCCTCCCCCCCTCGTCTCCCTCTCTTTCACCACACGCCTCCCTGTCTTGAGTGTGTGTGTGTGTGTCTGTCTGTCCGTTTGGCCGTCTCGGGTGTCTCTCCCTCCAGCCTTTCCTTTCTCTCTCTGTCTCTCTTTGTCCGGACGATATCTCTGTCTCCCTGTCCCCATCTCTCTCTGTCTCTCATCCTTACTCTCCCTCTCAGTCTCTCCCCCGTCTCTGTCTCTGTGGCTCCCTC
>NW_026058407.1:30803-33089 GCF_023721935.1 Panthera uncia
GAAGGTCTCCCCGACTTCAGTCCTCAGGGGGACAGCAGGGGCCGAGGAGGGGCTTGGAGGGATGGTCATGTCTCCCCTCTGGGTGCCCATGCATTTCCCCACTGGACGAGGGAAGGCGGAAGGCCCCGTGGGCTGTGCTGTGACCCAGCAGCTGTCCCCACGCTGCCACCTGCAGCCCGCAATGAGTGCGGTCTCTGGCCAAGGCAAGAGGAGCTGGGGGCCAAGTCCCGGAAGAAGCCCAGAGTTAGGAGATAAACACCCCCACTTTCCTCACCCTGAGGCTGGGCACCCCAGAGAGCATTCCACACCCTCCCTGAGTGGTCCCAGCAGCATTAAGACCCTGTGTGCCCGCAGGGGGAGACGTGCCCATCAACACACCCTTCACGATTTCCTTCCCTCCAGTGTCTCCTGGAATCACCTCCCGGATAAGCCCCTCGCCTCTCCTCCTTGACTTGGGCCGGCTTCTGTGGAGCCCAGCCTCAGACAGCGGCCAGGCAGGGACGTGGGGGGTGGGCCCAGAGGGTGGGCGAGGGGAAGAGAGAGATCCCCTGTGAATTACATCTGCCCACTTGGCCAGGCTGTGGTGCCTGAGCTGTTTGGTCCAAACACCGGCTGCGAAGGTGTTTTTCCGATGAGATTAGCATTTAAGTCAGTTGACTTGAAGTAAAGCAGAGTGTCGGCCATAATGTGGGTGGGCCTCGCCCCATCAGTCGAAGGCCTCACGAGAGAAAGACCGAAGTCCCCCCCGGAGGAGGTGGGAAATCTGCTTCCAGACTGCCCCCCAGCTTGAGCTGCAATGTCACTGCTTCCCTGGGTCTCCAGCCTGCTGACCTGCCCTGCAGACTTTGGACTTGCCACCCCTCCCAATCACATGGGCCAATTCTTTTCTTTTTTATGTTTATTTTTAACTTTTTTTTTTTTTACTTTTCATCTTTTAATTAATTAATTAATTTATTTTTATTTTTTCAGTTCACATATATACATGTGACTCTAACTTGTTTTATTTTTTATTTTTTAAAAATTTACATCCAAGTTCGTTAGCGTATAGAGCAACAGTGATTTCGGAAGTAGGTTCCTTCATGCCCCTTCCCCAGTTAGCCCATCCCCCCCCCCCCCAACCCTGCCAGTTCTTTCAAATAAACCTATCAGGGCGCCTGGCTGGCTCCCGCTGGTGCAGTGCTGGTGCGACTCTTGTTCCCCGGGGGTTGTGAGTTCGAGCCCCACGTTGGGTGCAGAGATTCCTTAAAAAGGAAATCTTTAAAACAAGCCTATCTCTGTGTCTGCATATAGATGGTTCCGTTTGGAACCTGTCGGTCCCATTTCTCGGGAGGACCCCCGCGAGGAGACCTCCCCAGCCTCCAGCGCTGCAAGCGTGGGAGCCATGGCCAAGAAACAAACAGCAACAAAAAAAAAGAGTTCAAGACGTGGCACCCATCAGCTGATGAACGGATAACCACAACGTGGTGTATTCGTGCCACGGAAGAGTATTTACCCATAAAAACGAATGAAGTTCTACTGGCGCCTGCCACCACGTGGATGGACCCCCCAAAACCCCGGGCCGTTTATCCGAGATCTCCAGAAGAGCCAAATCCATAGAGACAGGAAGTGGATTCGAGTCGACGGCGCCTGGGTGGCTCGGTCGGTTGAGCGTCCGACTTCGGCTCAGGCCACGATCTTGGCGGTTCACCAGTTCGAGCCCCACATCAAGCGCAGAGCCCGCTTCGGATCCTCTGTCCCCCTCTCTCTGCCCCTCCCCCACCCGCTGGCGCACGCGCGCGCTCTCTCTCTCAAAAATAGTTCTGGAAGCAGGTAGTGGTGAATGCACCAAGTGTCGCTGAATTGTGCGCTTGCAAATCGTTCAGACGGTAAAACGTTCGTGCGTTTTTATCGCAATCCAAAAGCAATGCGTTCGAGGTGTAGAGATACACAGACCACAAGGGACAAGGGGCGCTGGTGAATTAGCTGGAGAGATGGCCCGTCAGCTTCCTGCAGCGGCCGGCACCAATTAGCACCCCCTGGGGGGCTTACACCAGCACGGCTTTGTCCTCTCACAGTTCTGGAAGCCGAGGAATTCCCAGGTGGGTCTCTGAGCCAAAACCAAGGGGGCGGCGGGACCGCGTCCCCGCCGGGAGGCTCGAGGGGAGAATCCCGTTCCTTGGCTCTTCCGGCTTCTGGAGGCTTCCGGGGTTCTTTGGCTTGTGGCCCCATCACCCTGACCTTGAAGGCCGGCGTCTGCAAATCTCTCCGCCCCCCCCCCCCCCCCCCCCCCCCCCCCCCCCCCCCCCC
>NW_026058407.1:33189-35381 GCF_023721935.1 Panthera uncia
CCCCCCCCCCCCCCCCCCCCCCCCCCCGTCTCCGCTTGCCCACCTCCTCCGTGTGTCGTCTAAGCTCCCTCTGCTTGTCTCTTACAAGGAGGTCGTGACTGCGTTTAGGGTTCACTTGGATCATCCAGGGTGATCTCCCCGTCTCAAGACCTTGTATTTGTTTGTTTGTTTGTTTGTCTATTTTTGGGAGAGTGCAAGCAGGGGAGGGACAGAGAGAGGGGGAGACAGAGAACCCCAAGCAGGCTCTGCACCGTCAGCGTGGAGCCCGACGCGGGGCTCGACCTCAGGAGCCCACAAGATCATGACCTGAGCCAAAGTCAGATGCTTAACCGGCTGACCCCCCCCCCCCAAGGCGCCCCCCCCGCCCCCCAGACCTTTTACGGAGTCACACCGGCAAAATCCTTCTCTGTCCTATAAGGTGACATTCACGGAGTCGGGACGCGGCTCTCTTTGGGGGGCAGTATTCAGCCTACCACGAGTGGCCACCAACCATCCCTTGACTCTCTTTATGCCCACGCCCCACGGATCAAGAGGCGGCATCCGCTTGCGTTCCCCCAGCGGCAATCTTGTGACCGGCTTTGACCGACAGAATGTAGTCGAAAGTGACGCGAGCCATTGTGGTGGCTTCTACAGTGCCTCTCTTGCAACCTGGCCGCCGCCACGCCGGAGAGAGGTCGGTATGGGCCACCCCGGGGAGGAGGGGGGCCCGCTGGAAGAGAGACGGAGACCTTTGGAGACAGAGACACGGGGAGAGACAGCAGTGCAGGGACACGAGGCCAAGGAATCGTCGAGAAAGTCACGGGCTCCCGGCCGCAGGCCCGGCGAGGCTTTGAGCCACACGCGTGGGTTACCTCAGACGCCAGCCCCGCGGGGCCTGCAGATAACTGGGACCCCAGCTGACACCCGGCCGCCGTCCGGGGACAGACCCCGAGCCAAGACCACCCAGGTCAAGCCACAGAGCCCACGACAACTAAGTCGCCCGCGGAACTGTGGGAGATGCTACTCACCCGTTGCTTCAAGCCAGTAAGTTTTGGGAGTGGCTTGTTACGTAGCAAGAGTCAAGCAGGGCAGGGGGCTTGGAGGCTCAGGGAACCGCGGGTGAGGAGTAGGACACGGGGCAGTTGGGGCGGGGTTTTAGGCGGAAGGTCTTTTGGGGGGAAACAGGCTAGAACGTTCGGGAGAAACAGGCCAAGCACTCGGGGCGGTGGCGGGGGGTGGGGGGGGCGTTTGGAAAGATGAGGGCGAGGACGAGTGGGTGTCGAGTTCGGGTCCCGCTGGAGGCCTCGATCTCAGAACAGCAGGTGTCACGGGTCCAGGACCCTCGGGCGTTAATTTCAGGGTCGGTTTCATCCCGCACCACCGTTCTGACCGGTCAGAGTTTCCCGGAAACCGCTGGGCAGGCTTCCTCCAAGGTTTCTGCGTTAGACGTTGCTCACGGTGCCTCGACATCCGCTCTCCCACTTTTCCCCGAAACATCCCCTGAGATTTTAAGCGTGACGACTCCGTCCTTCCGGTTGGAATGATGTCACGGAGGTGAGCCATCCTGAGCCAAGGGGATGAGGGCCATCCTGCGGGCACTATTCACTTCACACGTACTTCCTTCTCTAGGCAATTAGCAGCTCTGTTTTGCAAAGAGACAAGCCCAGAGAGGTTAAGTAACTTGCTCGAGGTGGCCCAGCTTGCGAGTGGGAGAGCCGGGATGTGAACCCATGCCGTCTGACTCCAGGACCGACATCTTTGAGTCTCTCGAGTCCTTAACCAATCCGAAAGTCCGGATTGGTTACAAGCCCCGTCCTGGGAAAACGGTCCCGCGTGTGCCATTTGTAGGCAAGCGCAGAGAGTTCCTGAAACCTGTCCGCTGGTCTCAGTACCTGCAGACTCCGGCTTGAGAATCCTCATGTAGTCTGTTCCCTGAGCACCTGTCTGTGGTCTTGGGTGCACACGGCCGAGCGTGACTGGTTCCACAGAAGCCGAGTGTACACGTCAGCTTAGACCGTGTGATGCTGCCATAACAAACATCCCCCAAATCTCTCAGCCGACGGAAATAAACATTTCTTTCTTTCTTTCTTTCTTTCTTTCTTTCTTTTCTTTCTTTCTTTCTTTCCTTTTTCTTTCTTTTATTTCTTTCCTTTCTTTTTGTCTCTTTCTTTCCTTCCTTTCCTTCCTTTTTCTCTTTCCTTTCTTTTCACTTT
>NW_026058408.1:0-35156 GCF_023721935.1 Panthera uncia
GTGTGCATGCGCGCGTGTGTGTGTATACACACACACACACACACACATGCACACACACACCACATTTTTATCCATTCATCAGTGAATGGACATTTGGACTCTTTCCATAATTTGGTTGTTGTTGATGGCACTGCTGTAAACATTGGGGTACATGTGCTCCTATCAATCAACACTCCTGTATCCTTTAGATAAATTCCTAGTAGTGCTATTGGTGGGTCATAGGGTAATTCTATTTTTAATTTTTTGAGGATCTTGTACACTTCCCCTCCCCACCCCCCCCCCCCCCCATGGCTACTTTGTTCATGTTTTTACTTGTTAGAATGAAGTGGCAACTTCCAAGCTCTTTGCATGCAGAAATGAAAATCAATATTATTTTAAAAAGTAATTTTGAAACAAAGTAAAAACTAGTGAAGATTAAAATATAAGTGGATAACATTATAATTAATACCATAGTGTACAAGGCCATAACTTTTAATCTATAAAAAACTTTTCCTTGCAAATGGTTACACTTGTATTCTTAAAATGTCTACATTGAGACATTTTTGGTTTCCTACAAGTTGCCACTTATACCTAGGATTTTAAGATCTCAATCAGGAATAAAATTTGATATTTGAGTCCAAAGTATCATATTTAAAAGTCTTTCAGACATTAATTTCACTTGCCTGACACCAAATTCTTACTGCATTAATTTATTCAAGACTATTCTCATCACTTCATATTGACCTGAAATTTCCTATTTTCAGCCTGGCAATTTAAAAATTAACAAATGATGTTTCTAACATAAGAATAGTATCTTCTTAGGGGTGCCTGAGTGGTTTAGTTCGTTGAGAGTCTGACTTCGGCTCAGGTCATGATCTCACAGTTTATGGGTTCAAGCCCTGCATCAGGCTCTGTGCTGACAGCTCAGAGCCTAGAGACTGCTTCAGATTCTCTCTCTCTCCCTCTCTCTCTCTCTCTCTCTCTCTCTCTCTCTCTCTGCCCTCCCTGCTTGTGTTCTGTTTCTCTCTGTCTCTCAAAAATAAATTTTTAAAAATTTGTTTAAAGAATAGTATCTTTTTTTCCTTCTTTCTTTCTTTTTTGACCAAGACTTACCCAGAATAAGGATGTTCTTGGTAGTTAAACTATGCTTTGCAATGTGCCTGAAATTCCCTATTATTACTTTGCCTGTGTCAAGTTCATTTTTTTTAAACATCTATTTATTTTTGAGAGAGAGAGAATGTGTGTGTGAGCAAGCAGGGGAGGGGCAGAGAGAGGGAGACAGGATCCGAAGCAGGCTCTGCGTGCTGTGATCACAGAGCCCAATGAGGGGCTCGAACCCATGACTATGAGATCATGACCTGATGTGAAATCAAGAGTTGGCCACTCAGCCTACTGAGCCACCCAGGCACCCTATCTATGTCAAGTTCTTAAACATTCCTCAAACCATTGCACAGTCTACCCCATACCAATTACTGTGTGAAGAACAATTAGACAAGAAGATCATGGACTGTGGAGGGAAGCTGGATGAGTTTGAACCCTGGCTCCCTTACTCATCAGCTGTGTGACCTTAAGATAATTATTTAACTTTTATATCCCTCAGTCTTCTCACCTCTATAATGAGAACAATAAAAGTGCCTATGTTATAGGTTGTGAGGATTAAAGAAGTTAAAATAAGTCAAACATTTAGGTATTTCCTGGTACATAGTAAACATGATGTGTTAGCTTTTATCTTGATAACAAATATCCAACTATAAATTATTCTTTTTAAGATCTGAGTGCATACATGACAAATAAGATTATTAGAAATACCATGTGTTAATATAAAAATTATTTTAAAATATTGAAACAGGCTTTGTAGAAAAAAATTCAGTAGGCTGACCATACAATTTGCATTACCTAGGGCAATCTCAGTTAATGCTCGTTGTCCTGGCATACATTTTTTTTTGAGATAGAACTGATAAATAGCAGGGTGTAAGTTTAAGGTGTACCACATGCCAATTTGATACATTTATATATTGCAAGATGAGCCATGCCTGGGTGGTTCAGTTGGTTGAGTGACCGACTTTGGCTCAGGTCATGACCTTGCAGTTTGTGGGTTTGAGCCCCAAATCGCGCTCTGTGCTGACAGCTCAGAGCCTGGAGTTTGCTACAGATTCTGTGTCTCCCTCTCTGTCTCTCTGCCCCTCCCCTGCTTGTGCTCTCTCTCAAAAATAAATAAATAAACTTAAATATATATTGCAATATGACTATCACCATAGTATTAGCTAACACCTCTATCACATAATTATTTCTTTTTTTGAGATGAGAACAATTAATATCTGGTTTCTTAGTAACTTTGAAGTTGATAATACAGTATTGGTGACTATACTCACTATGCTGTGTGTTAAATCTCCAGAACTTACTTATCTACTAGTTGCAAGTTTATCCCCCTAAACATCTCCCCAATTCCCTCCCTCACGTGCCACTCCTTGGTAACCACCATTCTACTTTTTGTTTCTATGAGTTCAACTTTTTTAGTTTCCACATAAAAGTGATACACAGTATTTGTGTTTCTCTGACTTACCTCACTTCGCATAATGCCCTCAGGCCCCATCCATGTTGTCACAAATGGCTGGATTTCCATCTTTCTTGTGGCTGAATAATATTCCACTGTATATATGCTCGCCGTCTCTTCTCTATTCTTTTATATATTGACAGACCCTTATGTGGTTTCAGTATGTTGACAATTGTGAACAAAGCTGCAATGGAGATGGGAGTACAGATGTATTCTCAATACTCTGTTTTCATTTTATTTAGTCATATACTCAGATGTATGATTACTGGATAATAAGTCAGTTCTATTTTGAATTTTTTGAGGAAACTCCATACTGTTTTCCATAGTGGCTGCACCAATATACATCCCCACCAACAACATTGGAGGGTTCCCTTTTCTCCTCATCCCCACCAATACTTGTTATCTCCTGTTTTCTTGATAATAGCCTTTCTAACAGGTGTGAGATGATCTCATTGCAGTTTTGATTTGCATTTCCCTTGATTAGTGATGTTGAGCATATTTTCATGTACATGTTGGCTATTTGGATGTCTTACTTGGAAAAATGTCTGTTCAGTTCTAATGTGTCTCTTTGACTCTCACAAGTAAACCAGTTTGGATGATAAACGTTAAGAATACTTTATAATTAAGGCAAAAAATGCATCGCTGGAAGGACATGGTTAAGATTAGAACTAAAACATATTTTTTTTGTAAATTAATGTTGACTGATGAGTTGAAATAAAATGTTTTAGGTTTAAACACCTGTTAACCAGTAATTAATTCACTAGTTCATTTAACAAATGTTTATGTAGTGGCTGTTTTGAGGATAAATCTTTGAACAAGACAGAAAAGCTCCCTGTCCATGGAGTTGACCTTTTGTGAAAAATATAGATATTAATAAGTAAACAAATACCTAGAATGACACATGGTAGGCATGAATAAATGCTTTTTGTTTCTGAAATAAACAAGATATGATTGACCTTGATAAATGCTTTGAAGAAAATGAAATTCTACGAGGAGAGTATTCAGATGATATACAAAGGGCAGAACCCGCTGGAAATGACCTGGATGTTCAATCTGAATTGCCTGGCTTTGGACAAAATAGTTGGGACCAGCCCTACTCCCACCTCTGGGAGAAATCAAGTGTTTTTCTCCACCTGGGCCCCAGGGTCTCCATATGCTGTCAGCTGAAGTCCATGAACAATTTTAATTCCCATAACACTTCACCTCTCATATCCAGACTCTCTGGCATCCAGGAAGGGTGATGTCCTTCATTAATAATGTTGCTCTAATGCCTGACCTGTTAAAAGGAAGAGAGGAAACAGGATTCCTCCATTATAAAATAGACTGAAACTACATACTTAGTGTTGCTCCTTGGCCTGGCTTCTCTCTCTGGGCCCTGGAAGAATCAGGTGTATCCTTGCCTTCTCTCTCGATGATGTTAACCTTAAAGGTTTTGTATGTTATTTTCAAAGTAATGTGAAATCATTGAAAAGTTTAAAGCCAGGGAATGACATGATCTCACTTAAGAAAATTATTCTGATAGCCGTGTAGGTAATGGATTGGAGAGGAATAAGAATGAATGTAGGAAGGTCAGTTCAGAAGCTGTTGAGATAGTGTGGCTTGTACAATGCTTCTGGTGGCATGAGTGGAAGAAATAGAACAACCTTAAATAGGTTTTCCAAGATTTGTCAACGAATTACACGTCAGAGGTAGGAAAATGGAGGAGTCAAAAATAACTTGGTGTGCGGTGGTGTTTTCTTGGAGACACTGGATGGTGACTTGGGAGTCTAGTTAGCTTCCAGGGAACTCTCAGTGGTGTACTGGTCTGGAAGGGGAATGCCCAGAGTGTCCAGTGTACCTTACTCTAGATCACCATTCAGTGGTAGTCATTAACCCATAAAAACATACATGACAACTCTCTTCGTAGTCCTGGCATCAAGGAAACTGATTACATAAATGATAATATGAATACGGATGGCAGGATTCCTTACAAGAAGTAACCTTTTCAAGAGGGGCTAATAGAGGCCTTCCCATAAAGGGATCTGGGTATAGATCATAGTATCTATTTATCCAGTGTTCCTTTTGTCCTTATTTAATCATAGCTTTTCTAGTTCAGTTTTCACATTCATCTCTTTCCTAAGAAAATTTCAACATAACAATTGCTTGGATTTAAGAACATAGTGTTAGAAATATAGTGTTCCTAGTAAGCAAAATAGCCTTGCAAGTTCCGAATAAGATGCAATTTTGGCAAAATATGTTGAAGAACCTGAAGAAGAAAGGGGGAATGGGAATTAGCCTGACTTTTTTTTCAGCTTTTTAAAATTTATTTGGGGACAGAGAAAGAGTACATGCATGCACATGAGTGGGGGAGGGGCAGAAAGCGAGGGAGAGAGAATCCCAAGCAGGTTCTAAACCTTTAGTGTAGAGCCCAATGCGGGGCCCAAACCCAGGAACTGCAAGATCATGACATGAACCAAGATAAAAAGTTGGGCACTTAACTGACTGAGCCACCCAGGCGCCCCAGGAATTAACGTGATTAATAAGTCTATTTTCCCCCCACTCTCTGTCTCTGTATTGCACCAAACTTGGTATTACTAAATGTAACATTTCGCCTATCATGCTTTAAGTTTTCTTCAGGGAAAAGAAAAATAAAGCAGTTTTTCTCTTTAGTAGTAAAGAACCAATATTACGTTGTTATGGCAACCAAAGTTGCAAAACATTTAAGAGAAGGCTGGTTCTTCAAAAGTTGCTATAACTTGGTAATCATGCATGAACAATGGCATTTGTTTGAAATGCACTCATTATTACCTGATTATAATTGTCCCCAGGATGTTCCAAAGAATTTCTAGAAGAATTACCTCCTCAAAGCCTTTTAAAAAATTAACAAGCCAACTATTTATTACTTTATTAAGAAAATTATTCCAAACATTTCACTGGGTCTAGTATATTTAAATCTATTTTCCTGTAATTTATGCATATCTAGAAACTTTTATATTGACTAAATATGCATCACCTATAGCTAGGCAGAAGTCTATAAATTATTTATCAGCCATACTTACAGCTATTAATTGGGTTTTGAATGGAGGGCAATATCAATATTTCAGATGATTTTTATTCTTTACTGACTACTTGGTTATAAATACATGATTTTCAAGTATAAAATGTAATGATCACATAATATATATGAAATGGTGTGTCAATATTTGTCAACAAGTTCATTCTGTTTCCAAAAGGATTCTAGTCTTAAATTCCTTAGTTTGGTATTTCTTCAGTATGTGTGAAAATTTTATTAACTACAAAATGTAGATAATATCACTACATTACTTAGAAGTTTAACAGAAACAATTTTAGCAGCAAAACACAATGGAAATGTCCCCAAGTCTAATACAGTGATTTTCAGCTGTGTGCATGGATGCTTTGTAAGCACAAATTTCAGGTCCATATTCCTGGACAATAGGCTTGGGATGGTTCTCTGATACCTCTATCTGTTTCATAGGTGATTCTATGTAGCATCATCACTGTTTGAGAGCCTTTGGACTGTTTTAAACAGGAAGCATCTTTTTAAGTACTGTGAACATCACTAAGAGTTCTATAATGGGAACATGCAAGATCATTCTAAATACTATATTGAAACTTTATTTCTAAAATTTACTAATTCTTCCAAATAAGCCTGAAAAGTATGCTCCTGGACAATATTCTCAACAGAGTTTGTCAGTAATTCATAGCTGGAAGAATACTGTGGGGTCGGAGAGACAAACAGGTGGTCCTGATGCCAGGTGGGGCCTGCAGCCTTGCTGTTGAATCTCGCACAGTGTATTTTACTTGTTTTAGTCGAACTGACCATGTGTAAACTGTATTTGAAGTTGAACCATTTAGTTTTTAGTTTCTCTTGGAGAATCAGAAGTACTCATGGCATGGGCCTGCTTTCCCATGAGGCTGGACTGTGTTCTCCCTTCACATGCTTCTGGCTTCTCCAGGTTGCCCCCAGTCCCTGCCTCCTAACCTGTGTGTGTGTGTGTGTGTGTGTGTGTGTGTGTGTGTGTGTGTGTGAATTTGTATGTATCCCCCTTTGCCAGGGAAATCTTGGGCTTTCAGCCTCTGCGCTTCCTCTGGACCATGCACATGAGGTAGCTGGATGTAGCCCCTCATTCAGATCTATAACCTGCCTGTCTCCCTTAGCAATGGGGTTTGCACTCTGGTGCCCACCTTTGTCTTTTTCAAGTAATGAGCTCTTTTGCCACTTGGAAGATTCAGCTCAAGTATTTTCCTCTAGGAAACTTTATCAGAATTGCCAGACTAATTTAAGTGCCCCTTTTCTGGGCTCCCAGAGCACGCTGTGTATTTCTGGACCCTTAATACATTACATTGGAAAGATTTGTGTTTCTTGCACTAAGACCAAGGATGGAAGGTGGGCATTGCACACAATTGGGGCACCTGGTTAGCTCAGTTGGTTTAGTGTCAGATTTTGGCTCTGGTCATGACCTCAAGCTCTGTGGGTTCAAGCCCCACATAGGGTTGTGCACTAACATCTCAGAACCTACTTCAGATTCCGTGTCTCCCTCTATCTGTCCCTCCCCCCTCTTGTGTTCTTTCTCTCTCAAAAAAAAAAAATAATAATAATACAACAAAAAATATCCCTCAACAGTAACAACAGCAACAAAAAATAAGCATCAGAGGAAAGCTTAGCAGTTGAAGACAGGGTAAAATTTGAGTCACAGGATGAGGAAAGTCTTCTAAACCTCTCCAAGAAATACATATTGAGTTGAGTTGTTCTTGGTTAAGATCACTATGAAAAACCTGCAGCTTTATTCTCTAGGAAGAAAGACAAATCTTGTAATATGGAGCTTATTTTTTCTTTTTCATTTTTGGGTCTTGGAATGAAATGGGAAGAAAAAGGAATGAAGCAAAACATGGGATAAACAGAAGTTTACCTGGAGCAATAAATGTCTAAATAGAGCCAATTTTTATTTTAAAGCTCTCTGTCCATGTGATAGACACTAAAACCCCTTCAGGGATAAATGGTGTTTTGGGGCTAATAGTCAACAATGTTAGTTGCAGTGATCTCCCTCCAGGGACTGGGAGAGTCTAGGTGCTCAAAGTTTGGAATACTTCGTTATTAGATGAAATATTTTCACACCTCAGTTCATTTTACAAAGAGATACTCCAGTTATTAGCTGTTACCCTTAAATGCTGGAAAATAAGAAAGGAAGCAAAATCAAAAATTTAAATTTTAACATGTATTTTTTAAAGCATACTCCATAAAAAAAGTATAGCCAAAAGAAGAAAACACGGAAAAGTAAATGTTAATTCTCTTGTCCTTTCATTTACATTTTGGTGTTTGTTTTTCTATATTTTAGTGGCCTGGGTTTTAAAAGCATTTTTCCTTGGGGTGCCTGGGTGGCTCAGTTGGTTAAGTGGCCAACTTCAGCTCAGGTCATGATCTCACGGTTTGGGAGTTTAAGCCCTGCATCAGGCTCTATGCTGACAGCTCAGAGCCTGGAGCCTGCTTTGGATTGTGTGTGTGTGTGTGTGTGTGTGTGTGTGTGTGTGTGTGTCTGCCCTCCCCTACTTATGCTCTGTCTCTGTCAAAAAAAAATGAATAAATGTTAAAAAATATTTAAAAAAATAAATATTTCCCTTGCTAAAAGGTATTTTTAAATATCAACAACTTAAGATACACAGTGTTGCATTTTTTAAATTGAAATGATTTACTTAACCAGTCCCCTACTCTTGAGCTTTTGGCTGCTGTACATTTATCATGAATGTAACTAATCCTGTGATATGCATCCTTCTCTCTGTAAGATTTATGTGCAACTCTGAATATTTTGGGGGAATAATTTCAAAAGAAGACTTTTTTTCTGGGCTCAGTCCAGTGTTTTCAATTGTCCTTCAGAAAAGTTGTATGGATGGATATACACTCCACATTTGGAATGAGAGGGCTTCTATATACATACTCAACCCAGTATCGAAGAGTGTCCTTTTCACTTGGCAGCAAACATATACCTTCTTTGTATAGAACAGACTTCTAAATTTGTGATTTTATCCCCCATCTCATCCTTACAGTGTGTGTGGCTAATTTAATGTATATTTGGTTTAGACTGCTTTTTGTTTCGAGATGAAAAACTGAACTCAAATTGGCTTTAGCACAAGTGGCAACTCATTGATTTGCTTTGCTAAATATTCATTTAGATCTTACTCCAGGATTACTAAGTACAGAGGCTCAAAATATTTTACAAAAAAAAAATTCCCCTTTCCTATGTACTGCCTCTGTTTTGACAGTCTCAGATAAGCTCTTCCTTATATTAAGAAATGGTAGCCAGTATCTCCCAAGATTGGATATTTCCAGTTTCTAATAAGGCACAAAACAACAAGTGCTTTTGCACCAGCAAATATCCTTAAGTCATTCTCCTGGAACCAACACTGGCCATGTGGACATAAAGTATCTAGGTACTGTAGGCAATGCTGATTGGCTTGGGTCCACGATACTGACTTCTCCTCTGGTCCAATAGTAGCTAATGAACTGAAGTGGGGGAAGGAAGCTCATTAAGTGAAAAGGCTAATGCCAGAAGGAAGTGTTGAGGTAAATTACAAATAGTCGCTGTAACATTGCCTCTCTCTGTGTGTGTTTTACTTATTTTTTGATAAAACTGGATTGATGGCTTGTCTGTGTTACTGGTTTTTCAAAGAGTATGCGCCTGGATTTACTTGAAAAACTGTTTTCTAAAAAGCAAATCTCTACCTGTACCCTAATAATCATTTCCATCTGCTTTCTTTTAATTTATTGGTGTCTTTCTAACTTCCTGATTTGAATACTATGAATTGGCTATTTATTTAAGTTAAGGTAAAACCAGTTGGGCAAAAGCATGAAAACTGAATAGTTTTAAAGAATGGATTCAGTAGTGCAGAAATCTGAGGATCTTATTTACGCCAATTCAGCTTCTCCTTGCTGAAAAATTTCCAATTGTCACATGACACAATGATGCCAATGAACAAGGATTTCATCATAATCAAGTACAAGGATATTAGTTTCCTGTGAAAGATGATGCGTGTAAAAAAAAAAAAAGTGGCATCTGAAGGGAGTCAATTTGGAACCTCTCTAAAGGTGATAGGTACAGTCGGGAATCGAGGGCCTTTCTGGCACAGCAGGAGATAGCTACAAAGTAAGACAAACGGGTATAATACACATATATAAAGTTTCTTCATTGCAATAAGGGCAGACCACAATGAGTCTAATGGGAATTATTTATGGAAATGTACATTAAGCTATTAATGTCCATTTTATAAACTCGAGTTTCACACTAGTATATCAGCCCTTGTGTTAGTTATGGAACTTCTTTAATTGACCGGTGCTAACTACCTTTTTGCTACTCCTTAGAAAATAATAAATTGTTTAATATTAAGATGAGTCACCCTGGGCTTGGATGAGACATAATGAAGTGAAGCAGTTCTAAATCTTTTACTCAGGCATTTAACAATGATGAAGCCTTTTGTGTCTGAGACAACATATATTTTCAGGGAAATAACCACGCAAAAGCTTTATAGACCTACACTTGCTAAATACCCCTGACCCATTTCTCACTGAATATTTTTTGAGCAGTTTCTTTAAATTATGCTGTCAAACATCACTAGATCCTGTTGTATTTTTGTACCCCACAGTCTATACAACCACATTTCAGTCTCAGGAATAAAATGTTTTAGATGAGTGTTTGTTAAATTATAGTCAAGAAGCCAGCCACTCAGGGCCCAGATGGCATTGCCTGTGAGTAAATGAGGAAGATCCAAGATGAAAAACCTTTCACTTCCCAATGCAGTCTGACTAGAGCACAACCAAGGTTAATTTACAAAACAGCGTGGTAGTTGACCCTGACGATGCTTCAACACATTAATCTTGGATCTTAGTGGCAGGCTGTGTGAAAGACCCTGCCTCATCCACCTCATGAAATACTGTATGTAAAAGAAACACGAAGTGAAATTCATAAATTATATTTAAATAGGACTTCTTGTATAGTGCTTACAAACAGAGCTGGTAGAGCCAAATTTCTTGGGTTCAAGTCTTGTTTCTGCCTTAAGTGGCTCTGTGACCTTAAATACTTCATCTCTTGATGCCTCAGTTTCCACATTTGTAAAATTAGACTAATAGAAACCTACTTCATAAGCTTATTAAAAGGATCGAATGAGTTATTATATCAAAAGCTCTTCCAACAGTGACTGCTCTAGAGAAAGCGCTACTATTTTGCATTTCTGTTTTAGTGGGGCTGCCCACACATGTCCTTTGCCTTTGTCTCTTGTTTTGGGCCCCTATCCAGTTGTGATGAATAATGCCTAGGTATTTGAAGCGCTGACGCTTGTGAATTTAAAGGGACATTGACATGGTGAATCAAAAAAACAAACAGGTGGTAGGGTTTCTGTGACTTGGCAGCACGAGAGGCTCAGAGATTTGATGCCTGGTTCCCCCATAGATGAGGTCTCCGCAGACTTGTCCAGCTGGAGGAGGTGACCCCCAAGAAACAGCAGGAAGAAGGAATGAGGACGCAGTAACCCATGCGGGACCAGTCTGGTAGAGCAGGTAGACCTCAGTTTCTGCTCCGTGTCGGAGCCACACACCCTCTACAGGGCTTTCAGCACAAGTACCTTGAGGGCTGTTCTCTCCTGACTTCTCCGAGGCCACATCCCAGAACTCTGCTGCCTCATCCCCTCAGTGCCAGGCCCTGACCCTGCTATCTGGCTTCAGGGTAGCAGAACTAATCAGCCTAGGCTTGCTGTTTTCCTGCCCATAATGTTTGACAACGCTGAGACTGTGTAACCCCCATAAGGCCTGCCGCATAATCAGAGACATGAAATTCTTCAGGCGAAACCCTGAGAGCAGGAGGGCTGTTAGTCTTCCAAAAACACACAGAGAACGCATTGAAGAATGCACCTGCTCTCTTTAGATATTACTTCCCTGCCAAAGCAATTGGTTATAAATAGCTTTTTTTAAAGTCACAGTTGCACTTAGCCTTCAGGTTAGAGACAGGCAGAGCAGAGGCCAGAGGATTAAGGTCTTAGCCTAGTGCCAGACAGGTGACAAGTCTTGTATAAATGCTAGTTGCAGTTTATTACTATGCTATTATTGTGGCTGAAGAGATAGGGTGACCATTTACAAGGACAGAGAAATTAACCAGAGGGAAAAATTGCAAGAGCTTTGGAGAAATCAAATCTTAACAATAGCATCGAAAAAAGTTAGTACTTAAAGTGAATTGGACCACTGCAGTGAAATTGGACCACGTTAGATAAAAGTAAAAATGTTCACTGCCTAGGCATTGCCTTAGACTCTGAGAAACATCTCCACTTTCAGCCTCAATCTGCTTGCTCCTTGACTTGTGGGATTCTTCCAGATGGCAAGCAAATCATGGTTCCAGACTCACTTGGCTCAGAATCTTGGCTCATGTTTCTTATTCCATTTGGACTTGTTAACAAGGATCCAGATTGTCTAATTCATGGATAGCTTATAAAGTACAAGATACCCTAACACTAAGAATTGTCCCCACTATTGCCTCTCTCAGCCCTAAGTAGGGTCCTTAGAATTCCCACCATAAGGGTTCAGAAAAGATGGCCCCAGGAAAAGAAAGTGGCATCTCAGCAATGTCAGTGTAGGCCAACAACTGATTACTAATATCTGGACAACTTATAAGTTTGAAATTTCATGTTTGCTCAGATACTTTGTTCCAGGAACAATGGACTCAGTTTTTCTCAATCCCCAGGAAAGGAGTAATTTTATTATAGCCCCACTGTACAGTAAAACAATTGAGTTCGATCATCCCAAACCAATTTTTTGTTACCTTCAAAGAGTCCAAAAGAGTAGATTTTACCTATTTCATCAAAACATGGATGTTTAAAGTGGGGGAAGCAATGAAGCAGAATGCTGCCAATCAAAAAATTTCAGTCTCTACAATGCTACACATTAGATATGAAGCCCTCAGGAGTCTGCTGTTTGCTTTTATTGGTGTGGTCTACTTTGTTGATTCTTTACAGAATTGAGATTGGGATTATCTAATATCTGACAAGTGTAACTTCTGACTATTGTTTTTATTTTTTTTACTTTTATTTTTTTTTAAACAGAAAGTCTGATTTATTTTTTATTTTTTAAATGTTTTTTTTTAAATTTATTTTTGAGACAGAGAGAGACAGAGCATGAGCGGGGAAGGGGCAGAGAGAGAGGGAGACACAGAATCTGAAGCAGGTTCCAGGCTCCGAGCTGTCAGCACAGAGCCCAACGTGGGGCTCAAACTCAACAGACTGCGAGATCATGACCTGAGCTGAAGTTGGACACTCAACCTACTGAGCCACCTAGGCTCCCCAAGACTGTTGTTTTTATTATAGTGCCCATCCCTTCCTCAAGTTTTTTTTTCATTTTATCAGTGATTTCTTTCATAGTTTTTATGGTAATTTCTGATTATTTTATTTTTTAACTATCTCTTAGGCTTTATGAAGTTGGTTAGAACGGAGACTTTGTTTTTCTTGTTCAGTGCTAAATTCTCAGTTTCAAATAGAGTCAAGTACACAAGTGCCATGTTCATGTTAAATATATTAACCTGGCCTTACTCCTTCATGTTGCATTTACAGATAAGGAAATGAAATTTAGTAGAATGCATTTGATACATTGGAGATCTTTTGTTCAAGGCAAAATCCAGAAGTGAGCACCAGTCTGTTGATTCTTAGGAGTTATTTTCCCTTTTACAACAAGTTGCCTCTTTGAGTACGTTAAAAAAAAAAAAAAAGTTCTTAGTCCCAAAGTACATAATATAATCACCTAGGGAGCTTTATAAAATCTCAAAGCCCACACACCACTCCTCACCAATTACTTAGAATCAGTATGTTTGAAGCTCTGTGGAAGGGTCCAATGAGCATTCAAGTTGAGAATCTGTGCACACAGGTGTGCAAGGGCAGGCTCAGAGTTGGGATTTCATGTAGGAGCCAGTGAAGGGTTATACAAGCATTGACCAATGTATTTAATTTAGCATGCACCTATATAAGGTTGCATTTGGAACTTTGGTTCAATTTAAGAAAAGCTCCAGCTGTCTCTTGATGATGTCTGAATCCCAACTGTTGGTTGCCTGTATTGTTTATTTCCTCCCTGGGTGATTTTTCAAGTCCCCATGTCTTGGGAAGGCTTATATGACCACTACATAGGCCAGTTTGGGGTAGAGGTAGAATGACAGCAGAATAACCAATTCCTATACTAATGAAGTTCTCTAAACAAGAGTAGGAAAGACCTGAACTCAGGTGGTAATAGTAGCAATACATTGGAGGGAGTAGGGAATATATGTGAGACATTGTGGAAATAGCTCTATGAGATTTGGCAACTGAATGAATGTGAGCGCTATGGGGGGTGGAGGCGAGGAACTTCAGAGAGCCTTGACAATTGTGCCTAGCCTGATTCCAGAAGTAATTTGTTACCCACATGTGGTAAATTAATACTTTGAGTGACAGTGTACCAATTTGCAAATTACTTCTTTCAGGGCATTAATGACTGAAGAGCATAATCACCATGGCATTATTTTTATTAGCATTAGCATTAATAAATATTTCATGAGCAACCAAAAATTACAGTGCCTATACTTTGAAGAATAGGTATTCCTCCAAAATATGAAATAGAAACCTCGGGCTCTCACCAGTGCCAAAATTCTGTAAATATTTATAAATAACAATTCATTTGAGTAGAAGGTTAATTGAGATGAGTTGCAATTATGCTTAATGTTAAGTAGTTTTGTTTATGTCATTATAAATTGGAGGGCTTGAAGAATTGAGCAGCATGAATTCCAGTAACAATTTAACTGTGACATTGGAAGAGTTTTACAAACTCTCTACATCTCAGTTGCCTTATCTGTAACCTGACGAAAATAATTTTTTATCCACCTGACAGCAACAGTCTGAGCCAGATTTTTCCATTTACTGGAGGTCTTAAAAAGTTGTTTTTTTTTTTTTTTTTAAAGCTATGGAGGTTGATATAGTATGGAGAGGGCCCTGAATAAGGAATCTAATGTTTTGTGATCAAGTCTCTTTATTTCAAATGATGCAAGAATTAGACAAATAATCGCTTCTTTTGAGCTCTAAAATCCAAAATTCAATATCATGGAACATACTACTTTAAGGAGGATGAGTATAGCAAGATAATCAGGGAAAGCTAGCATAATGAATTTCTAGAAAGACAGGGAAGCACAGTGGTCTGGGTCTAAGAAGAAAAGAGGAGTCCTAGGATTGTTCTTGAGACTTCCTTCACCCATGATTGTATGAAAATCTCAGAGGCAGGTGATGACAATGCAAGGTCTTTCTATAATATTTTTGAATTTTTTTCTAATAGAAGTGCTATTGTTGCCATTTTAAAATTTAGGGAGACGGGCTTCTTTAATGGGGAAATTTAAGAGAATTTGCAAAAGAAGTCTTCGCTCTATGCAAATGCCAGGGATGCAATAAAGAAGGCACTTTATTTTGTGGCATTTTTGCAGATTCCTTTTCACCATGCTTGTGTAGGCATGTAAGTAAAATAAATTAATGATTTAGTAGGATTGAGTTGATGAAGTGCAGCAATAAAGACTGCCAGGTACAGGAATAATTCAGTCTTTTATTTTAAGCCACTTGAAAGCTATAACACCAGAGGGAGATAGTCACACCATCAGCAAACCCATAGAAAATGCTTTCACACCATTGGGAAAGGCTCTGCCAAATTTCTCAAGAAATTATGAAGTGAACGAGACAAAATAAGCCAAGCCATCAAACATCAACAAGACAGGTGTGAGTGGCTGGTAAGCACCATTTCCCTGACACATGTCATTTAGACAAGCAGGCCAGAGGATTATATAAAATGCAAATACAAAATGATAATATCTAGCATTGGGACCACTGCTTCAATAAGATTACTTTGGGGGGGGTAGTTAAAAATAGAATTCTTAAGAGTATGGTACTGAGATCTGATATAAATGACAAAGTTGACTTAACAGGAAATGGAGAAAGTACTGAAATTAGTCATTTTTGAGGATTTATTTATTGAAGACCTATGTGCCAGACGTAAAGCTTAGGTACTTCAGGTGCGTTGGTGGAGTTTACATTCTAGAGAAAGAAAAACAGGCAGTAACCATAGTAAATTAGATAGTATGTTCGAAGGTGATATGCCCTGGATAAAAAGAAGAAAAATAGTATAAGGGACTGAATTTTTGGGCTTCCTTGAGGAGGATATAGATAGAGTAGTCAGGGTAGGATTCATTGAAATGTAAGCAAAGATTTGAAAACTCTGAGAGTATTGGGGCGGGGAGGGTTGACAGGGAGATGCATTCCTTCGTCCAGGAAGAAGGAACAGAGCCAAAGTCCTGAGATGTGAGCATGCATGGCATATTGAGAAACAACAAGGAGTTTAGTTGATGTGGCTCAAAAGGCAAAAATGAGTGGGGGAGCTCTAGGTAACCAAAGGAAATCAGAGAGCAAGTGAGGTGAGCAGACTGACTGTGCGATCAGATTGGGCCTGGAGGCAATCTTGGGGAGAATGTTGGATTTTATGCGGGGTTTTAGGCAGAGGGATTACATCATTGGCACAGAGGAGGTAGGACTTCTGTGTTTAGACTGGGAGTGGGGCAAGGTAACCTGCTAGGAGGCAAGGGCAGTATAGAAAAAGGGGCAGCATAACTTTCATGAAATGTGCTCCTAGCTGATTACCTATAAAGGGAAAGAGTTTTGTGGTATATTACCCATATCTGCTTCCCCAGTCTGACTCATGGCCAAGTGCACATAAAACAGAAGTCAGAAAGAAAAGTGCCCGAACCTGGAGAGTTGACTCCTTTTCTCTTTAAATATCTCCTCCCTCCATTTTCATAGTTCAAGTACTTACATTCTCTTCTGAATCTAAAGCCACATTTCTGGTTCCTTCCTCTTGCCTAGGACCTAATGCTTTGCCTCTAAATAACTGCTAGTTGCCGCTTGGTCATGTGTCCACTTCCCCCAAATCAGTGTTTCTAAAACTTAGTTTGTCACCACCCAATTTAATTTCCTTAATCATGAATCTTGAAGTCTGTTGGTCATTCTGTCTTAACACCATTCTTTCTAATTCATGGTTCCTTCTCCCATATGTAGGCGATCTTTGAAAGGTATTAATGATTCTTTCAAAATATTTCTTGTATAAAGTGTTGCTTCTTTTTCCTACATCTGTCACCTAAAACAAACCACATCACATCTTTATATTACTATAAATTTCCCAAGAGTTCCTTACCAGATCCTGCCTAAGAATATCATAAACACTATTTGTATTGACCTGCAGAACACCTCAAATGTGTACGATGTATAATCTAGCATCTAAAGAAGGATCATTAAATGTACAAATATTGTTAGGAAGAACAAAAGAAGTCAATAGTTTTGACTGTATGATGATTAATATAATGGTATATCAAAAATGTAATGATTGGAAAGATAGACAAACCAGGAAAAGTAAGTTGTTACAAATGAGACTCCATTTTGGTGTAATCCAATTGGAAAAGTTGTTTTCAGTGATGACTTTCGTTGTCATTAGGATGTTGGTAGGAGGTTAAATGGATACAGTGTTTCTATAAAGCAATCAGGCAATACCTACTGATAATTTTTTTTTAAGTCCCATTAGCAATATAATTAAAATTCTATTTATTTTCTTAAGGAGAATTTCAGAAAAAAAATGTTTCTAAATAAATTTTCAAAGCATAAGCTACAAAAACAAGGCCTTTCATATTCATCCAGTTTTCTCTATCTTTACTATTCCTGTTCCCGGAGGCCATTGTCAGGACTCCACCCATGTTGTTTTCACTGGAATGTAGTCTTGTTCCCTTCTAATTCATCCTACATGCTTGCCACTAGAAAGAGCTTTCTGAAGTATTGTTCTCAGTGATACTTGCTGCAATGATGGGAAAGTTCTATTCTGGACTGTCCCATATGGTAGCAGCTTAGACACATCAGATATTGTGTAGCTAGTGCAACAGAAGAAATGGATTTTTAGTTATACTTAATTAAGTTAGAGTCAAATAGTTGTATGTGGCTGGTGGCTAAAGTATTGGAAATCATAGTTCTAAAATACATGTACCTTTTGATGACTCCTAATGCCAAAAAGTTTTCAAATGTTAACGTGCCTGAAAAGGCAAGATCCTCTGAACAGCTTGTTAGGAAAATAGATGGCGAGGTTTTATTTTGTTTTTGTTTGTTTGTTTGTAGAAGAAAGGGGCCACAGGCCTACTGGACTGTAGTCATTTTTCCCCAGAGACTGAAGGTGAGGAGCTAGATGAGTTTGTCTTTTTTCTTCTTCTTTAGAGATGGAGAGATCCAACAGAGGACAGTAATAGCCTTGGCCTAGGCTCGGACAAATGGTTGATACAGGGCAGACCCAACTTCCATCACCCCCAAATTCAAAGGTTTATTCACCTTATACTTTAAGCAAAGGGCTTTGAGTACTTTCCTGCTCCAAAGTTTTAAGATTTTAAAACTCAGATCTAGGAACGATGTCCCTTCCTTACCACTAATTTCAAGGGCAGAAGTCAACATCGCACATAGTAAAAACATATTATCAACTCTGTTGCATTAGAAAAATTTATTTAAGCCACATGGACAGAACAAATCTCTGTGGGTAGGTCTTGTAAATATGAATTCTCAATCTCAGGTGATTCTAATGGAAGTTCTGGGCAAAAATTTAAAGCACAGAAGTACAAATTTCTTACCATATTGTAGAAAAAATGGTCATGATCTGGTCCTTCCAACTCTCCAGTTTCATCTTACATATTACTCCACATTTTCCCACTGTCCTCTACCCTATTTTGCCAAGCCATAGTGAGCTACTTGATAGATACTGAGGGTTTCCATTCACTGAGAATTTATGTGCTAGATACTTGTCACATGTTTTCATTTAATTTGTAACACAGTTTAATGAGGTAGAATATATCCCTTCCATTTCACAGAAGAAATTAAAGCTTAGGTTGAGTAATTTACCCATTACTATATAACCAATAATGAGTATGATAGCAGGAACTGTATGCCAGAGCAATGGGTGAGATATGCATAAGCAGTATGGATGGATCCCAAAAACTTGATCTGACTAAAAAGAAAAAATAATCCAATGTGCAATATCATTTACTAAAATTGAAAACTATATGCAAGAGACTTGACACATTTAACAGAATATATACACACACACTACATACATACATGTGTATACATGCATGCATGTATCAAGATGAATGAGTGGGGCGGGTGGTAGTGGGGAACATGGACAAAAGAAAATTAATGGATAGATGGGTGAATGAATGAATTAATGAACAAACGAACGAAACTGAAGAAGGGTCTTGTTGGAGCCAATTATAATATGTCAGCAGGACCTGGCGGGGCGGGGGGGGGGGGGGGGGAATGAGAGAATAAAACAATGTGTTCTATCAATAGGTTTCTTTTATATAGAGTGTTAGTATCCGAATGTGGATCCTGAGAAACTTAACAGAAGCCCATGGGGGAGGGGAAGGGGAAAAAAAGTTAGGGAGGGAGCCAGACCATAAGAGACTCTTAGAAACTGAGAATAAACTGAGGGTTGATGGGGGGTGAGAGGGAGGAGAAAGTGGGTGATGGGCATTGAGGAGGGCACCTGTTGGGATGAGCACTGGGTGTTGTATGGAAACCAATTTGACGATAAACTTCATATTTAAAAAAAAAGGAATATGTTAACAAGAACAATTGTTAATTGCCCTCCAGTTTTAAAATCAAAGCCTATCACACTGTGTGCATTACTAAATAAAAGCACTCAGTGCCAAAAGTTGATATTTTGGCAGCATCCCCGTTATTACTCACAAATGCATGTATGTTTCATTACAGAGCTGAAAGAGCAGTTAATGTTGTCATTTTATGGTTTGTTTGCTGGCTTTTTCCGGGTATCTGCATGATTATCCTTACACGTTGTTTCTCTGAGGATAAAAATTTCTAAAGAGAGTTGTTAGCTATTTAATTCGTTTGGCATATTTCTTCGTGTATTAGACTCAACAGAATCGTATCGATATCCGTATCTATCTCCTACTATGTGCCAGAAACCATGCTAAGTTTCTTAATGAATGTAAAGTACTTCTGATGATCATGAAGCATAAAGTAGATAGCCTCCCAAAGCCTGAATTATTTTCCTTACCATCAAAGCTTATCACGTGTCCTATTAAATTTAGTTGTAATGTCTAGAACAATCAAATTTATGCTAGCACATGCAGATTGTTTTAATTATATAATCCCAGCCAGTCATTCCAGGAAATAATATCAAAGAAAGATTAAACTGCAGCCCTGAATAGCAGAATGTGATACTAGAAAGATCTTATGTGCAAGAAATTTGATCCATATTAAATTATTCTTCAATATGTTTATCAACATTTTGCTTCCCTTTGTGTGCATCTGTGTACATCTTTCTCACCAAAATGACTGGCATAAGGAAGATATTTAAAAAGTGACAACTAGTCCAAAAAAAAAAAAAAAAAAACCAACTCAACATTCTCTCTCTTTGTTGTTGTTGACTGACTAAATCTGGTTTTAATACTGAGTGGAATTTCCAAACATGACCCTGGGGCAAGAGAGAAAGCAAAAGTCAACATATTTCCCGAGGTATTAAAACTATCAGAAGGAAGTTCTAGTATTTCCCTTAAATACACACAATGCAAAATGAATCAAGATATGATGTCATGCTTTATTGAAGTATTTATTTTCATTACAATTCACACAGTTCTTCAAGGTCAGAATGACACTGGTCTTACTAGAAAATATAGGATTTGTGTTGCATAAGTCATTCTCTACTGTTTAGAAAACAAACCATGAATTTTCATGAATTGGGGACATAGCTCTAGGAGCTAGATGATATCAAAATTCAAAGATAAGGGACAGTGTTTCTGTTTGAAAGGCTTCATTGGAAAAAAAGTTTAACTTTTGTGGTTATGCTGGAAAAAAAATGCAAAGACCAGTACAGCCTATCCTTTTTTCTTTTAGAAGTTGTGGAGGTTCTTTTTTTCAGCAGTGTGATTCCCTGACATCCCCCGACTCTGCCATTCTCCTCAATTTCCTCTCACATCTGCCGTACAGCCCCCTCCCACACACACAGGACAGAAGTGGGACAAGAGGAGAAGAAAATGATGAGAGTAATGCCGAGGGAAGACAGCAGTGTGTTTAACATCACAAGATCAGAGGGAGCCCAGAAGCAGAACCTAGAAAAATCCTTTCACAGCATGCAATATAGAACAAAAATCCCCAGAAAACTCAAATACTACTATTATCATGTTTCAAAACAAGAAAGCTAAGAAAGGTGACAAAAGGACCCAAGAAAGGCTAGCACATACTTTTAGCCACCTGTGTGTCAGGTGGAAAGTTTTCATCAGAACCCTTTAATTCTTGCCTTTGATGTCTAAGCCCAATCAAGACAATAATGTGTCCTTGAACCAAAATGAATCCCCTATGATAGGCTGTATCACTCTGGGTGATAAACAAAGCTTTTAAACACATAAACTAGCTCTGTAGGTGGCCTTCACTCACTCCAAGAAAGCTTTTGATTAAAATCAAAATGTATGTAGGAGCAAAGTTGAACGAAAGCACACAAAAAGTTTTATTCCATTTGGAAGAAACAAACATGAAAATGAGGCCTCTTCAATACTCTGCAAGGGTAGACAAGCTTATGAAAACAGTCCGGTAAAAGGAGAAACAACAACTTTGCTTCCACGGCCTCAAGATTTTTAGCTGAGGAGCATAACCACAGAGGGTTGACCTACCCCTAAGTAATTCTCTTCCACGGTGTTGCCTAATTTGCTCAACCACAAATATGAACATCTGCTCAATGGGCTTAGGTAAGAAAATGGAAGAGCAAGCTGAAGGAAGCTTGTGATCTCTGACTTAACGGCGGTCCATTTGGAGGCAGCCTTCACAGACAAAGAGATGGACACTGTGCAAACAAGTGAAAGAGATTAAAAAAAAACCAAGAGCGAAATGGAAGAACAATGGGAAATAAAAAGGAGAGACTGAGGTTAGATTTTCAGCATTAAGAGAAGATCTAATGGATAAGAATTTCTCCTGGCTTATATCTATAGAAAGCTACAATAAAAATTGGAATCTCTGCTCCCTAGTAATAATGGAAATACGGAAGCATGAGTTAGTGGGTAAGTAACAAGAAAAAGCTATTGTAATTGTTAGAAATATACACCTAACAGTATTCTGTTGGCTATGGAGTGTAACCTAAAACTTCTGGAGACACATCTCACGAGGTGATTCTACAGCTGTAAACACTAGAAGTAGAAATGCTTGTCAGGTTTTGGAGAAGGCCAGAGAAATTGAGAATTGAGGGTATTGTTAGTCAACTTACCCTTTAATTTCTCAGAGAGTGCCGGCTTAGACATGTCCGTGAACACTGCCAAAGCATTTACATTAAGTTCTCCAAATGCACAGTTTTTCAAACACTCGTACATTCTCATGGAAAAGAGAAGAAGTTGGTTAAGCTTGGTTGAATTTAGTTAGCTGTCCTTTTTCTAGGAGAAATAAAAGGAATGGAAACTGTACACAAACCAACATTTCTAAGCCACTACACAGAAATTCTGGCAGATTGGAGGGGTTGAGGAGCAAAGACGTGACGATCTGACTCCATTGCAGGGAAGACATAAAATAGGAGGTTTTACTTTTTTTTTGCATTTTTAACTTTTAAATTTTAAACTGTTTAAAATTATGGAAACATTGTGATGCTAACATGTCAATAAGAAGTTAAAATTTAAAAATGAATTCAAAATGTTCTTTGTTATGTATCATCTTGTACTGAAATAAAAGTGGAATGAAAACACAATCAGCTGAACTTACATTCTTGTACAATGCAAAGTACTGGGCCAATCCTTCAGATCATGTGCAGATAGTAACTGTTCTGCATTTGTGTTCATAAGGAGGGACTGGGCGAGCCAAGAAAACTTTAAATCAATATTTATTACCCAAAAACATTTAAACCAATGTCTCATTTTTTTTTATCAAATATATTTTTCAAATTAGAACTGCTAATAATCAAAGACAGTTGTAAATTCACTATCAACTAAAACTCTATTGTGGACAGTTATATATTTAATTCTTGAAAAAGTGCTTCATGCTTGAAGGAAACCTCAAAACCTCTATATTAATTCCCATAAGGAGACTAGGTACTAATGCATTCATGCAATCTTAACTGTTTTATTCAAATTTTAAAGATTCAGGATGATTTTTGGTTTTTGCATAATAAAGAATGTCAATATAAATGAATTGTTGGTTTAAAATGATTTTAAAATATCTGGCCTTAGGGGTTCCTGGGTGACTCTGTTAAACATCTGATTCTTGGTTTCAGCTCAGGTCATGATCTCAGGGTTCATGGTTCAAACCCCACTGACAGCAAGGAGACTGCTTGGGATTCTCTCTCTCTCTCTCTCTCTCTCTCTCTCTCTCTCTTTCTCTTTCTCTCTCTCTCTCTCTTTCTCTCTCTTTCTCTCTTTTTCTCTCTTTTTCTTTCTCTCTCTCTCTTTTTCTCTCTTTCTCTCTCTCCCTTTCTCATACTCTCTCTCTCTCTCTCTCTCTCTCTCTCTCAAATAAATATATAAACTCTAAAAGAAAAAAAAATATCAGGCCTTTAAACATCGTTAGCACTTTTTCCTCCCTGGCGTAAAAAGTGGAGATTTGGGAAATACCGATTATTAAAAAAGAGAACTATTAAAAGGTTCCTAATATCACTAATTAGGGACAACCACTGTTAAGCATTAGTATATTTTCCTGAGGGAGGGAAGAAAGAAGTGAGAAACAGAATATTTTATAATATTATATTATGATATTGTATTAATTTAATAATATTATATAATACATAATATAATATTGCCCGCAAAAAAAAGAAAAAGGAAAATCAAAATACTCTTATATAAAAGATAGCAATACTTGGCTTATAAGTATTGCCTGTAACAATTTTCCCAATTAGCCATTTTGCCTAAGAGGTTTTTGTGTTTCTGAGTAGTAGTCATTCAATTTTTTGTGAATTCACATCAGTTGCCCTTTTACTGATTTCTTCCATTGCTTTTAAATTAAAAATCACTAAAGATTTATATAAGAGATATGATCTAATCTGAACTGTTTTTTTTTTGTTGTTGTTGTTGGTTTGTAATTTTCAAGATAATGCCTGCCAGGGACCCAAGTCTGAATAACTACTTTGTCTATTAGTAATTCCTTCATGTGAAAAAAAGAAAGAAAGAAAGAAAAAAATGTACCAGGAAACTAAGTGGCTTGTTCAGCTCACAACTCAATCATACACATGTTTTTCCTCAAAACTATCATTGCTACATGCAGAAGTTTGTCCAATTTTGTCAAATAGTTTGTTTTAAAAGCTTGTGCCTAAGGGTTGAGATTCAATATTAATAATTATTGCTGCTTCATGAAAGATATCCTCAAGTGAAAGGGGCACCTTCTTTTAAATTTACCTGGGGGTTCATTCCGGAAAAGTATACTGCAAGCAGCATCTTTCATTAAGAGCATCAGCCTCCCAACTGTCGGCTTGAATCTACTCTATTCTCAAAATAGTAATCAAATGACCCTTTAAAAATGTCAAATTGTTCTTCCAAAGCACAGAATATAGGATGGAAAAAAGGGTAACTTTAAGTGGGGAAATGTGGCAAACTCCACCTTCACCAAATGATGAAGGTTAATATCATGTGGATATCCTAAGCCCTCCGCTATGACATGACCTCTCGCCCAAAACCCAAAACTTCAATCTAACCTTGAGCGACACATCAGACACACCCAGAGTGAGGGACATGGTACAGGATAACTTGGCCACTACTCCTTAAAATTGCCAAGGTGTGTAAGACAAGGAAAGATGGAGAAACAGTCATAGACCAGAGGAGACTGTGAAGCCATGACAATGTAAAGTAGCTCAAATCATGGGCTAGGTCATGGAACAGATGAAGGGCATTGATGGAGAAACTGATGAAATCCAAATAAGTCTGGAAGGTGCTTAATAGTAATGCACCAATGCAGGTTATTTACTTTTGACAAAGATGTCATGGAAGGTGTTTACAATGGGGAAACTGAGTGACACACATATGGGAACTCTTATCGCTGTCTCTGCAATTTCTCAGTAAATCCAAGACTATTCCAAAATTAAAAAAAAAAAAAATTGAGACAGATCATTTTACTCCTTTTCTCGAAATTCTCCATTTGCTACTCATCTCACTCAAAGTTAAAGTGTTTTAACAGTCCTTGTGTAATCTGGCCACCCATAAACTTTTTAGTATCTTTCCCTAAGTAGTCTTTCCACACCTCACTTTGTTCCAGTCATGCAGGACTCTGTGCTATTCCTCTAACACATTAAGCATGCATCTGCCTCAGGGCCTTTGCACCTGCTTTCTCTTCTGCCAGATAGCAGCATGATTTATTCCTAGACTGCCTTCAGATCGCTGAACACATTTCACCCTTGTAAAGAGGTCTTCTTTGAATGTTTTATATAAAATAATCATCATCTGTCCCACTCTGGCACTCCTTATTCCGTTTACTCTGCTTTATTTTTCTCCATCTGATATAACATCACCAGCTGACATATTTACTTGTCCATTTGTTTATTATTTCTTCTCCTGGAACACAATCTTTTTGAAAGTAGGGACTTAATTTTGTTAACCGCTTTCCTTTAGCATTTGGAACAGAACCTAGTGTATGGTCAGGTCTCAATCCTTCTTGAATAAGTCAACAAGAAGGTTTTCATGGGTTCACTTCGAAACCAGAAATGTAAGTAAGAAATACTGTTTTGCTATAAAGCTGACAACCATTATTTCTTGGGAAAACCAGTAATTTATTCTGACATTATCCCCTTGATTAATTTTGTGTGTTAAAATATTTCAATGATAGCAACTACCAGATTTTAAAAAGTGTCTTTGCTTAGCAAAACAAAATAATCAAAATTTTAGGTTCTCAAAACTGGTTAGGGAAATTTTGCTGGTGTAAAAAATCTCAAAGTTTGATTTTAAACTTCTATATACTACAAGGTTCTAGAGAAAATATGCTAGATATCAGTGTAGAAGTTCATTTCAAGAGACAGATTCATTCATGTAAATATTACTGATGTGAAATAGCAACACAAGTTCTATATTTGTAGAAATCCCTAGATATTCTTAGAAATCCCCAGATATTTGTAGAATATCCCCAGAATCAGGTGAGGAAAAAAATTCTCAATAAATCTTCTCAAAGATCACTATTTATTATCTATCTGTAGAACAACAACAACAAAAACCAGGCTAGGAATAGATTCTAGGTCTGTTTGCAAAGATAAAGTTTCAGTCAAAGGAGGTATTTTTTAAGTTTATCTAATTTTTACCCATATGAATATGTAGGTCTTCTGTTTTTATATATATTCCTTAGTTTAATTCACACTGGCACTAGATAAGTGACAATCTAAGTAAAAAGTACACAATATTAGAGGAAAAGCCCTTCAAGGTCTGATTGCATTGTCCTTCACTAATTGTGTCTAACAATTTATTCAAAATTTGAAACGTTTTTCTTTTTTGAAAAAAGGCTTTCCACCGTTTATAAATAATAACAGAAAATTAAAGGCTGTGTTACCGTATTTTGAGTTAACCATATTTCTTAAAAGACAAATTATTTTCTTTATACATTTTTCAGAATTCTGAGTGATGAAAAGCTCTCACTGGATTCTGAGCTTTATTGAAATACTATTTTTTTATTGTTTATATTTGGGAACCACAGATGGTTATAATTGAACTGAAGAAAAAGACTGTGTTCAATTTTAATATTTATAGAACTCATCTATTTCAAAAACTAAGCATACTGGTTTCCCATCCCACCTGCCTCCACTGTCCCGCCTCCCAAAAAGTTGGGTCTAGATTCTGGGCTAATTGGGACTTGATAGACCTGATGGTAATATTTTACATATGGCAAGAAAATACGTTTATAAGGTCATCAAATTATTAGGGCATGGAACAAAGTTCTGAGGTTGGAAATGGTTTCCATAGTTGCTCTTCTAATAGAAGAATTCCACTGATTTAAACCCAGCTTAAAACTAATCTTAAACATTAGGTGTCAATTTATAACCTTGTGAAAGAATTACATCATACACAATGCCACAATTTTGTGTAAATTAGCCATTTTCTTTTCTAACTAGGAGTTTGTCCCTTTTGACCACCCTCACCTGTTTTGCCTACCCCCAGCCCTTTGCCTCAGGCCACCACAATCTACTCTCTGTATCTTTGAGTTCTGGTTTGCTTTTTGGGTTTTGAGATTTTGTGTTTTTCAATTTCACATGTAAGTGAGATCATACGGTATTTGTCTTTCTCTGTGGCTTATTTCACGTAGCATAATGCCCTCAAGGTCCATCTGTGTTGTTACAAATGGCAGAATTTCCTTCTTTTTTAGGGCTAATTAATATTGCTGTGTACGTGTGTGTCCCACATTTTTTTATCCATTCTCTTTTTTTTTTTTTTTTTTAATTTTTTTTTTCAACCTTTTTTATTTATTTTTGCGACAGAGAGAGACAGAGCATGAACGGGGGAGGGGCAGAGAGAGAGGGAGACACAGAATCGGAAACAGGCTCCAGGCTCCGAGCCATCAGCCCAGAGCCTGACGCGGGGCTCGAACTCACGGACCGCGAGATCGTGACCTGGCTGAAGTCGGACGCTTAACCGACTGCGCCACCCAGGCGCCCCTATCCATTCTTTTATCAGTGAATACTTCGGTTGTCTCCATGTCTTAGCTAATGTAAATAATGCTGAAATGAACATGGATGTGTAGATATCTTTTTGAGTCGGTGTTCCCATTTCTTTCAGGTAGATGAATACTCAGAAGTGGAATTGCAGGATCATATGGGGGTCTTATTATTAATTTTTTGAGGAACCTCCATACTGGTTTTCATAGTGGCTGCACCAATTTACATTCCCACTAACAGTGCACAAGCGCTCCGTTTTCTCCACATTCTTGCTAATACTTGTTATTTTTTGTCTTTTCATGCTAGCCATTTTGACTGGTGTGGGCTGATATCTCATTGTGGTTCTGACTTTCATTTCTCTGATAAATAGTGACGTTGTGCATCTTTTTATGGACCTGTGGCCATCTGTAGGTCTTCTTTGGAAAAACGTGTATTCAGATTCTCTGCCCATTTTTTAATCAGATTGCTTGTTTTTATGCTATTTGAATTGTATAAATGAGCTTATGTTATATTTGCCGCCAGTGGAGGTCGCAATTTAAGTTCATCTTTTGAGGTAATCCTTTGAAACACATAGCAGTGTGGAAAACAAAATATATATATTTTTTTTTAGAAAAAGAAGCAATATCTATCTAAAGTGTGTGTGTGTGTGTGTGTGTGTGTGTGTGTGTGCGCGCGCGCGCATATATTAGCCCAAAACAAGCTTAATACCTCTGTGGAGTATATTTCTGCAGAGGTGCACAAAGTGGTAAGTGTGTGAAGCTACAAGTGTGAGCTCTCTGGGCTTTAGACCCCGATTAGGTCAAGGTAGCAAGAAGTTCATTTACTGTGATGTAATGAATATTACATCAGCCTCAGTTCTTAACACAAAGTTCTCAGATATTCTTTTCTGACTCCTTGCCCCATGTTTCCACTGCCCTCAAAGGAGGATAAAAATAGTTGCTTTGGATCCCTGAGGACAGTGGCCAAGGACAGCATATACCTTGAGGGACAGGATGGAGGAGACTCAGATTTGAAGCCTAGCCTGAACCCAACCCAGATACTGGCTCAATGAATCGATTTGAAATGTCCCTAGTCCAGAGCCACTAGTCATCAACCTAAGACCTGATTCTGACAAGATGGCTCTATGAGGCCAGATGGAACAACTCAAGAATTCCTAGACAGTAGAAAGGGAAACCTGGAATTGAGAGAGGAAAAACAAATAACAATGCATTCAAGAGGAAGATGCAGAATAAGCATTCAAAACATGTGAGAAAAACTATGGGAGATAACCAACAAAATCCTACTTCAGAAAATGAATTCACATAAAATAAAATAAAATAAAAATAAATGAAAAGTTTGTCACTGACTTTAAAAGTTCGGTTCATTCAGGGGCACCTGGGTGGCTCAGTCGGTTGAGTGTCTGACTCTTGATATTGGTTCAGGTCATGTTCCCAGGGTTGTAGGATTGAGCTCCGCATCAGACTTTGCCCTGAGCATGGAGCCTTTTTGAGTTTTTTTCTCTCTCTTTCTCTACCCCCTCCCCCCCGCCCCCCCCCTACTCATGCTCTCTCTCACAAAAAAAAAAAAAAAAAAAAAGGAAAAGAAATAAAAGTTCATTTCATTCAGCAAATGACCCTGGGAAAATAATTGAGAAAGCAGAACTTGTTCTACATTAACTGTTAATGACCATTAATAGGAGAACGGTTAAATAATGTTAATACTATGAAATTGTATACACTCGTTTGTTGGGAGACAATCCTCCATGGCACCTCTTAAGTTTCTGCATGTCTTACAAGAATGTTTGTATACTGAATAGCCTTGGAAGATAGAGATAGTATCTCCCTCTGGAGTATAGGCTATGTTTGTTTACTCTCCAGTATAATAAATACAGTGTCTTCCTCTAGCATTAACATACAGCTGTTCTTCTGACTGCCAATTAATGAAGATTTGGCATTCTCTAAGTTTGGGTCATTCAACCGCATATACAGACATTGCCTATCCTTCTTCGTGTTACCCTATGGGAATTGGAGCTTAGGGGATTGGTATAAATGCTGATACTCCTGATATTGCTATTGCTGTTGGTAGAAAAGTTCTTTATCTCTGACCCAGGAGTCTCATGTCATCTGCCAGCATCCATGAAACTGTGGCAAGCTAGCTTTCAACCCGCAAACAGTAAAATCTCAGACCCTTCACAGCTGTTGAAATTGTCAAAAAATTGAAGTATATGGAAAGATAGCCAAGATAACAAGCCTGTTAGGGGGGAAAAAAAGCAATAATGTATTATATACACATATATGGCACACACATATTTGAATCCAACATACACCAATAAATATTTAAAGAAAGTTCTGGAAGGATATATACCAAATGATAAAAAAGTGATAACTTCTCTATTGGAAGAGAAGACTGCTTGGGTACTTGAGATAGAAGTGGGTGGCACAATGAATATGGTACTGAGGAGAAGTGTTCAGGCAGTTGCCTCGTGATCCATTCAGTCTCTCTGGGGGTGGGGAGCACCCCTGGGGAAAAAGTAAGGAAAAGTGAACTATTCTTATCTCCTCATCAATTGGACTCTCTCTCTCTTCTCTCTCTCTCTCTCTCTCTCTCTCTCTCTCTCTCTCTCTCAGAGAGAGACACTAATAATATTTGGTAGGAGAAAGAGAACTTTCCATAGAATTCTTATAGTAGGAAGCCCCTGACTAAAGGTTTACTGTAGTAAATAAACTCAGAATCTATGGTTTATAAGGCATGACTCCTTAGAGAATGTCTCATAAATTATAGAACTCCTTTGGGTACAAAATGCAGATGTTTCATAACTTTAATGTTCTTGACTTGTCAGGTAGCCCTGCAAAACCTTATTTGGAGATTCCATATATTATTATGGGCCAGGAAGAGCATGTCTAATGTGGGAGGATGGACCTGGAAAGCTGTGTGGAATTTCCAGGCCTCTCTATTTGGTCTATGTTTCTTGACTGAGGATATCCTTAAATGATTTGTAAAGCTCACTACTGGGTGAGATACCTGATTTGTATGAGTCTGCTCTGACAATCCAGTACTTCACTCCTCAAGGTACCTTCTCTACCCAACAATTGTATTTTGATTATTCTTGAAATTCATCAAAAACTCCATGAACTCTTTTCAACCTCCTTTTCTATACTTGCCTAATGAAAACTATTATTTACTTCTTTTTGTCTTTTTTTTCCCCCCTCCGGTTCTATTATACAGTTTCTTCCTGGCATTTTCCCACTTTTCTGACAACTCGTTTAATGAGAATTTACTTAATTCTAGATACTTGACACATGTTTTCCATTTCATACTTAAAATACCCCTGAGATCTAAGTGTTACTATCGCTGTTTTACAGAGGAGCATCATGAGGCTCAAAGAATGCAATAATCTGCTCAAATTCAAATACAGCCTTGATCAAACTCAGGGTTTTCTGATTCTAAAGCCGGGGCATGAACACTTCTCTTCCCATCTTCTCCTCTCTGACTCTCAAATGTTGTTTTTCTGGTTTCTTTTCTTGCACTTGCATTCTTGCTCCAACTTTGTGTTTCTTAAATTTTTGTGGATCAAGAATCACTTTGAGAATGTGGTAAATCTCTGGACTTACTTCTCAGAAAAGTGCATACGGCAATAAATACAAACATATTTCCTGATTTCTGTGGGTTTACTCTATAATCTGACCATGTCAAGAGATGCCAGTCTACCTGTTTACTCTAGTGATCTCCTCAGGTTAAGTAGCTTCGACTAGTACCTATTTGTGGTTACCATTATTTTTTTTAATTGTATTTAAATCCAAGTTAGCCAATATATAGTTTAACAATGGTTTAAGGAGTAGAATTTAGTGATTCATCACTTAATATAACACCCAGTGCTTATCCCAATGAATGCCCTCCTGAATGCCCATCATCCATTTAGCCCCTCCCCCCCCAACACCCCTCCAGCAGTGCTGTTTGTTCTCTGTGTTTAAGAGTCTCTTATGGTTTGTCTCCTTCTCTGTTTTTATCTTATTTGTCCTTTCCTTCCCCTATGTTCATCTGTTTTGTTTCTTAAATCCCACATAGGAGTGAGATTGTATATTTATCTTTCCCTGACTGACTTATTTTGCTTAGCATAATACACTCTAGTTCCATCCACATTGTTACAAATGGTAAGATTTCATTCCCTTTAAATTTTTTTTAAATGTTTATTTTTGAGAGAGACAGAGAGCATGTGAGCAAGGGAGGGACAGAGAGAGATAAGGAGACACAGAATCCGAAGCAGGCTCCAGGCTCTGAGCTGCCAGTATAGAGCCCAATGCGGGGCTTGAACTCATGAACTGTGAGATCATGACTTGAGCTGAAGTTGGACACTTAATCGACTGAGCCTCCCAGACACCCCAAGATTTCATTCTTTTTGATCACTGAGTAATATTCCTGTGTGTGTGTGTGTGTGTGTGCGTGCACGTGTGTGCGTGCGCGTGTATGTGTACCTCTGTTTTCAGATGTGAATTGGGCAGATGATTCCTTGTGGACTTCTACCCACATGCTAACCAAATCTGGCATCATGTTGCCCCTTACTCGCTTTCTGCACCAGGCTTTCTAGTTCAGACCTCATGGAAGCTAGACTGGCCAGAGAAAGTACAACCTGGAAGTATGAGGTGTGGATACTCTCAGGGACAATGGAGACCAATGGAGTAGAAGCTTATAGATTAATGTCACTGCCTCTTGTCCTTTAGGTACACATTTCTGAAAAGTATTCTGTGCCCTTCTCAGCTGGTACTGGCAGAAATGAGCCCCATTGCCCAAATGACAACCTCAGTAACACCTTTAAATTGACTTTTCCTCTTCACTTGCTTCCCTGTCCCTGATCCCTCAATCCTGCTCTTGGAATCACCTCCCAGATAAACTAAATATACCTTCTTGCTTCAGACTCTGCCCTCAAGGCAATCCTATACAAACTAAAAAACTCTGAAATTTACTTTTCTTCTCTCGACCTCTTCTTGGAGGTCCAAGAAAGACCTAAGCCGCAGCCTTGGTAGCCTTAGGTAGGGCCACTCGTGGACCTCACTATAACAACAACCTCATATCTGGTTTCACTTTCTCCCTTGAGTCTTCCTCCTTTCCAGTGTCTTCCATTTTTTTGCATGAATGGTCTGTCTAAACACAAATCTGAAACTATCTTCCTGCTGTTAAGTTGTAGCACATAGAAAAAAAAATTTGAATTACGTGGCATGGCATAAAAACTCATCTTGACCACACCTTCTATTCTGTCCTATCTTTTTACTCTGTCCGTCCTGCTGAAGTGGTTTCTTAGCCACACCGAACATTCTCTGGTGTTAGGACATGCCACGCTCTTCACGCTCCATGGATTTGTGGATGCCGCACCTTGTGTTTGACTGTCCGTCCTCCTCTCCTTGTCTGCTTGGGAAACTCGAAAGCATCCTTCAAGAACTGGCTCAAAATAATACTTCATCATAATTCTTGTTCCTGCCAAGCCTTAGTCTTGTGCAATCCCATCGAACTTTCACGTTTCTCTCTGACTTCTGACCATGCACTTTCATAATTTGTTCACGTCTTTATTTCCCTCAGTCTGCTATGTGCTCCAGAAATGCGGGAGCCAACTCTGATTTATCTTGTCTTCCTAGTGCTTCGAAAAAGTGGCCACTTCACATGGGCCAAACTTGACTGAATGGTACTGAGAACGTCAAGAGAGAATTCTATGTTGAAGAAAAGGAAAAGGGAATGGTGGGCTTAGGAGGGGATGTTTATCAACAGACAACTGGGGGAAAGAAGGTGAAGAGTGATGACTGAAAGTGGAGTTGGAATGTTACAGGAAAGCCAGCATCATGAGAAGAAAAAAATGTGTGCAGGTAGAATGCAAAGAGGACAAAGACACAAGTGACACAGACCGATGTTCAGGTTCAGGGGTGTTAACTCTAGTTTAAAAAATAGATATATCCCACAGGTTTTTAGTGCTCCGTTTCCTAAGTGCTGTTATTTCTATAAACTGCTATACTCTCAGGATTAATTTAACATTACGAATTATTCCTTAAAAATGAATATGTACATATACACGCACCACAATGTACAAGATAATGTTAAGTGATTTAAGTGATAATTTCTATTTTGAAACTATTCTACAAATTGGAATTTGCCTTTTGAGAATCTTGATGCTCCAGGCTTCTATCTCAGAAAGAATGTGGAGCATCAGTTTCTGAATATTTCCTATTTTTACCTGATCTAAAAGCCAGAGAGGGAGCCCCGGGAGCAGTGGTATCTGGCTGCCAAACACTTAGAAACTCTCAAAAATAAAAAGCTTGACATGCTTCACCATGCAAGTAACTTCAGAGGAAATAGATTTGATTTATAGTGTTAATTCTCCTTACTAGACCGTAGCAGGCAAGTAGAAAAGATGAGAAAGCTTATTTTTTTTTAATTTTAATATAGAGGATATATTGGAGAGATACCAGACCTGTAATCATGTCCAAAGTTTCTGAATTCATATGAAAAAAGGATTTCCCACAGTTTCAATAAAAGGAATGTTTCCTTATGAGTGCAGTGTTGTTTTTCACTTTTCTGTAGTGATAGGATATTCTGTTGTGCCACAATTTGATAGTCTGTGAATGCTTTTTTTTTTTTTTTTTTGATATACTGCCAATAGTGTCTTGATTTTTTTTTTTTTAGTAGGGTACACTTGTATATATCTGTTCTCTATTATGTTTTTGTTTTTCTGGGTTATTTCACCATGGGTTTCTCCTCTCTTCCAGTATCTATATCATAGTTCGATTTTCCTACAGAAATATCCGTAAACGTTCTTCAAATCAGTAGTTCTGGACATTCTTCCAGGATATATAAGTGGTTACATCAAACAAGGATACGCACACACTAAAAAGTTCATTCTTTTCTGGGATCTTTTTATGCTTAGATCTTATCTTTTTAAATTTGGCTTACCTGAATGCGATAGAAATTTGTATTTCTAGCTGAACTGAAAGCAATTAGAAGGTACAAAAAACTGGAAAATGATATAAATACAATTTCTAGACTAAGTAAATACCATAGATATATTGCAACTATCAACTTAGAGATTGTAAGATTTTTGTTCTCCCTTGATGAAGTTCAATATAAGTTATTAATACTACTTCTGTCAGATTTTACATATATACACACATGCACACGCACACACTAGTTTCTTCCAATAGCTTATAAGAGTTCCTAGACCATAAACTATCCCTGCGAATTGATTCCACACTCCCTCAAATATGACTTCTCATAAGCCAAGTCCTTTAAAAATACAACATTTCATATATTTCTCAGACTACATGTCAAATCAGTATCATGCAAACATAATACTTTTACTACTTTCTTACAGCATGGTGTTGAGAGGAAAAAATTTAATATATCTGTGCTACATCTACATTAATGCAATGGTGCAATATTGAAACTGCTTTTATCTGCCACATTTCTCAAATGAAAGCGGCAGCTAAATTTTATGGTAGTTAAACTGTGAACCTTGCACACAATCTTGCCTATACGGATGTGGCCCATGGTATTATTAAGGCAGTAGTCTTTATTGTGCATCTTAGACTTTAAAAGTTGCTATGGATATAAGAAGTCTATCATGTGGCCATGTCTACACCGTAAAATTTTCCCAAAGTGCGCAGCAAATTCTTGGTAGAGTTCATAAGCCTTTCAAGAAATTAGAGTAAAATTTCACCTGGCATTTGTGAAGCAGGCTGTAGAGGAGAGTGTGGTCTACCTTGGCTCCCAAAGACACTAGATGTGAACTTACCAATAGTTCTTGTATAGCTTTAGAATAATGGCCAATTGTTGGCATCTCCTGCTGTCTTCCTATCCCGTACTTTACACACAAGGGAAGTGCAGACTCCACTATTCAAATGAACGATGGCTAATATTAGGTATTTTGAGGCAAATGTGGTTTCTATTAGAGTTTAGTCCAATCGTTCACAGAAGTTTGCCATTAAGAAGGAAAAGGGCTACAGATAA